>NW_010256839.1:0-18716 GCF_000690775.1 Eurypyga helias | reverse complement strand
GGGGGGGAGGGGGAAGGGAGGGAGGAGCTGCGATGTGAAGGGCTTGTGTTTTGAGCTACAAGCGAAGTGAGGACACCTTGCCTTTCTGAGTCACGTGGGTCCAGTTCCAGTGTGGGTAGGGTAGGCATGCCCACCATTCCCCCCATGTATAACAGCTTGGGCAGCTTTCTCCTTCTATGTGCTTTCCAACAAGAGTCAGCTAAGTTAAAAGATAGTAATTTTGGATCTCTTAAGAGATAGTTCTGCAAAGTGAAAGTATTCTGGTATCTCTCCAAGCTGTCATGTTTGTCTTCATTTGCCTCTCTTACTCTGTAGCCTGTATCACTGGAAAACTTCTGATGTTACCAGCAGCCAGTCTGGTTTGTCTTGGCAAAACTTGCCACCTTTTGTTTAAAGAGAACTTTAATCCTTGCCTATTCCAAGAATTATTCTTTTTTTTTTGTTGTTGTTTGTTATTTCACTTCTACCAGACGATCTAAACCCTTTTGGTTTTCACTGGAATTTAAAAGCTGTTTTTAATTACAAGGCTTCATGTGAACTTAAATAGAGATAATAGTGTGACAAGGGAATTTCAGTCTGCCTTCAGTGAATCTAATTTTACCTGGGAGGCCAGGAACTTTGGCTACAACTTGTGTACCATGGTTTCACTAGAGCAGAAAGGAAGTGAACATTTATTCTCTCATGTGGCCAGCTACAAAGAGGTAAATTTTAAATCTTTTTTAATGACGATTCTCTTGTTATTAATGGTTGCACAGCACTTAATCTGAGTAAGACCTTAATCATGGTAACCTGTTATTCAGATAGGGGAAAGCAAACAACGGAAAACATGGCAGGGTCTGGACAATGTGCAAGCCGATGCTAAACATTGTATAGCTGCCCACAATACATTTTGAGGAAAGCATGGTTCCAGGTGGACCACAAGACCTGTGTCCTTGTGTATGCTGTTGCTGGGTGCAGCGCAAGGAATGGATCTTCATCCATTCCACTCTTTCACAAAGTCAACATCTGTGCTACCTTGTCATTGAACCTGTGCTTGGAAAGGACCTTCCAGTTGCTAGTTATGTCAGGGTGTGTCAGGAACATTAATAATTTCCTATCTAAGTTGCGGAGAGGCAACCTAAAGAGAATTATAATGAGTGCTTTTAAAGAATGGGTAACTAGAAAAAATAATATTAAATATTTTAAATTAAAATTCAAGCCTGGCTCTATGCAAAACATTTCAAAATGTTATTCACAAATAATTTTATGCTAAAGGACTTAACCTTGCTGATACATCTGGAATATGCTATGGAGGTAGTTTCAAGAGTGTTCTTTGGTGTACATGTGATATCTGAGATATATCTTGACTTACACTAAAGATTTGAACAGCTCTTTTTGGAACCAGTGGAATGAACACCTGCAATATCTTGTATTAAGCCTTGAGATGCTAAAATTACATAGAAAGATGCACTAGTTGCACATGGAAATATAGCACCCCAATGGTACACTAGCAGGGAGCATGGCTGGCATACAGCTTTGGGGGGTCACTGGGAATGATTCTCCAGGTTGCCCTGACTTGTCGAGAACAGAAGGTATGGATGGATTTTACGGGGACTTAAATGTCCTTCTGTGTAATTTTCTTTTAAACAGTTTTGTGAGGGCAAATACAGATAGCAACCAGAAATATTTTCTTTACTTTTACTATTTCATTGAATAAATCAAATAATTTGAAATACTTTATGTATAAAGTAAAAAAAAAAAAAAAAGTGTAGGTAAGATGATTTTAAAACTAGCTTTTAAAATTTTCAGTTCAGTGCTTGAAGGAAGCAAAGCTTACAGCTGAAGGGTGGAGGGATGGGGTGCAATGATAATTCACTTGTTTTTATGGTGCATTAATAAGATGATTAAAAAAAACCCAAACAACTATGGCCACCTGGAGGGATTAAAATCTGATTTGTGCGAGGACTCAGACTCATGTGCCCAAGCAGCAGCTATGCAGACCACCGAACAGAAAATAGCCCCTACTGGTGTGAGTGGTTGCCTTAAACCGCAAAGAAGAAAAAAGAAAAAATAACTTTCTTTATCTTAATGTAAATCTTTTCCGCAGCATAGTACTAATACCCTTTATTGCTACAGTTGTTTAAATATTAGCTTTTGTAGGGCACTTGCCAGAAGCAGCATTTGCTGTATTTTATTAAAAATAGCTTGTTTACCTCAGTAATTTGTAGATCAGAAGGGTAGTCTTCTGGCAACTGTAAGAATCCCACAGTGCATGGCATACAAAGGTGTAACAACTGGCCATTTTTGTTGTGTTGAGACACACTATGTGTAGTGTCTGTATGTACAGATGTGTATACAGGCACATACATTTATGTTTATAAACAAAGCATTTCCATAGTGATATTTTATTCAGTAAGGTTAATGATGATGCATAGGTTCTCTGAAGCTGAACAGCAAGAAAATATTTGAAGGAAGGCAACTTCCACACCTGTTGGTCTTCTGCTGGTTATAATGCTTGTGATTCACATAGGAACAGGAAAGGGACTTTGCAGTACTTGTGGGATCATAGTGTGTGTATGGGATGAACAGTTCACCATGCATCCAGTCAGGGAAGAGGATAAAAAAAAAAAAGAATTTAAATCAGTTTACAGTGTGAATTTAGAAGTTTGAATCCAGAGGAGCTGCAATGTTAATTTTTAAAATTATCTTTGTAGCTGATTTCAAGGAAAGCTATTCCTTTTTTTTCTTGAAGTGTTGTCTGCAAGAAAGTATCCTGTTACAGTTTTCCCCCACCTCATTTTATGTATTAGTTCCTCCCCAACACATGTGCCTTTTACAATTCTGTTTTCTTCTGAAACAGAAGCTCCTGTTGACTTCTGTAAGGCCAGAATTTCCTTGTAGTCTGTGAGAGGTATGGTGTGAACCCTCAGTGCTTCAGCTTGCATGTCGAGTTCAGCAGAGAAGTCCTACTTTGCAGAGATGATACAGGAGGAAAATGTTGCGGTGGTGCTCTTTATCTGGAATAATTGCTCTTTTATGAAGCTGTGCAAGGCAACTGCATTCACCAAGGGCAGTTCAAGCCCTTCCTGAAGACAGAGTCGTGGAACCCGGAGGAGAAGGGTACTTTGTGGATGGCCATGGTTCAGAAAGCTTTTGCTGCTGTGCTGTGATGCTTCAACAAGTTGCAGGACTGGCAGAGCCTGGTTTCTTTTGGTGTTGTGACTCATGCTGGATCCTTTGGAGTCCAAGGCTGAGCCAGAATTACAGGTTTTTTCTGCATGTGGACCGCAAATAGGTCTCCCTCCCCTCAGACCAGGTGCCCATGCTCCTGATGACTTCCAGAAACTTGGTGTTGTCAAGGTCTCTAACCTTCTGCCAGATGGGATCAAAGTCAGGCAGATGCTCAGAAGTTGCTGGGAGATATAAGGATGGACACACTCAGCATGATTGCATTAGCCTTGTCTCCTTAAGAAACAGATGAAAGCTATATAATTTAATGGTTGGATACGAGTTCTGTGAGTGGTAATGAGAACAATGCTGCCTCCACCACACCACACAAAGCGCTGGCTTCTGAGGGCCTCTTTGAAGCACTGGGGACAGGCACAGTGCTGCAGAGGCGAGACGTCTGCAGTGTGAATAAACATGTTTGGGCATTGCTTAAGTGATGCTGACATGTGTCTCTACCTACTTTCTATTAAAACATCTGGTTGGAATAAGCTCCATACGGGAGAGTTTACCTATGGTCCTTAGGATGCTGGAGACGGAGGCTGAGCCCACTCTGAGACACATCCATGTCCACAATGACAAGCTGTGGCCACAGATGTGTGGTTTTGGAGTTCTCTCTTTCTGTTTCTGAGACGTTGTGCAGATTTCCCAGGAACCAATTTCCAAGTGCTGTAGTTGCTGACGCAAGAGCGCTGAGAAGTTGCAGACTGGGAAGGCGGTTTTAAGCCATAAAGAGGAGCAGCGGCAGGCTGGGCAGTGCAAGCGAACAGGCTGGACTCTGCCGAGGTGTTGTCCTACAAACTGGATTCTGTAAATGAGAAAGTTGTGTCCTGTGATAAAAATAACATTGTCATGTACTTTTTTCAAAACGAAGCCAGCATGAAAATATGGGGGAAGTTAAAACTTTGCTAAGAAAGAAGAAAGGAGATTTTTGATTCTGTTCCAAACCGTCTGTCTTAAGCCATAAATGTCACCAGAGGGGCACATGCTTTTGACTAGCTGGCTTCTCTACCTGAACTCAGAGTGAAACTGGAGTTAAGGTGTGTCATATGTATAAAAGCTAATTTTACTTTAGGCAAGGTGAAGAAGACCTATTTTCCTCGCTACAAACTTCGGGCTGGTTATTGTATGTTTCTAGAAAATATGCACTGTACTTTGCTGCTGCAATATGATTGAAAACCTGATCTTTTTGGTCACAGTAACACAGAGAATAAATACCATGCCTGTGTGTATCTTGAGCTGTGGGAACACTTTTTGATCTTTAATTACAGACTATTGGCTGAATAATGTAAGAGGTCTATATTATATAGATACATAAAGCCTTACTGGATACGTGCAAGAGGAGAGATTTTAAACTGTTGAGTATTTTTCCTCTGACTTTCACATGCTTAATCATATAAACCCTAGTTTTCTTTCAAATAAGTAGCTATAATGACGTTTTCACAGCAGCATTTTCGTTACTATCTAGAGGTGTTTCATAGAGATCACGTGCCCTTCTACCCTGATGCCCAAACCAAGTTGTGTGCTACACTCTTCCTGTATTTCTGCTCTATCTATGTGGGTTTCTACCTTGGGTGCGTGCCAGTTTTCTGGCTGCCCAGAGTCCCATCCTGCTGTGGGTTCTGGCTGCTGGTGGGCATCTCCCTACAACACAAGGCTGGGAAATGAGTCTGGTTCCCATCAGACCTACACCACAGTATTATATATGGTTCCATCTCTTGCATTGATTTCTATAACTTTCAGCATCATTCTTATACCTGTGAGATTGATGTTCAGTGCCATGAAAAAGATTTCGACAATTACACCTGGAACTTTTGGGAAATATAATTTTTATTTGATGTCGTCATCATTTTGACATTTGCAGTTCTTGGAGCAACACTGAGCTAAGAGGCTGCAGTAGGGTACTCAAAGCCTCCAATCTGGTTAAAGTAATAGTTAATCGCTATTGCAGATTTACTTTGCTCTTGAGCCAAGAAGAGATGAATGCTGGGAGCCAAATCTGAAAGCTTGTCACAACCACATTAGATGGAAAGCAGTCTTTGCGACATATTGATAACTGTGGATGACAGAAATGATATTTATTGCCATGGACAGTAAAATTTATATATATTAAAAAAATGCAAACTTTGGAGAACGATGGGAAGCACTGACAGGAAATGCCTTAGAACAAATTTCTGCAAGAAAAAGTGGCCAGAGGAAGCAGCTTCAGTGAAAATGTTTTATTTGTTCTGATCTGGGGGCCAAATGATAGAACAGAAGACAAGTCACTACTGAAATATCATTTCCCTTCACCCAATAAAAGTCACCTCAACTTTGGTATAGAACATAAACATTCTTCCATGCATAGCTTTGTAATTAGAAGTATTGACGTCTTTTCAGAGAAGAAAACTATTTAACTGAAAGCTTTATGCCAGCGAAAGCATATTGGAATGTCCTAAAATATCTGGGTAAATATTACCCCGTTCTTTTGAGCAAGTAAAATTTGTATATTGCTCCCCTTCTTCTCTCCAACATGAATTTTAGTATTTAAGAAGCCTAGCCAAGTATTAAGTGGAACACTAGTTTTATACACTAGATATAAATTGATGCAGGTTTTTGTTTAAATTATAGCTTTCCCTTCAGTTTTTCCAGCCCAGCTATTGCTGTCTGATACTGCTGCAAAACTGAATTCTAAATAAGAAAAATGAGGTAGAGTGCTTTGATAAGTGAAACTGGGTAAACTACTGGATACTGCAGCTTAACAATTTTGGGAAACAGGAACGGAAGAGGTAGGAGTTCTTTTCATCTGTCACAGAAGCAGAAGTCCAGAGTTGTGTAATCCAATTGTATAATTTGCTCATATCACCTGTACTGCAAGCACTCCCAGAACACTGGTGAGTGCATATTGTTTTGGCTCTGTCAAGGATAGGTGAGGAAAAGTTTGGTTCTATTTTTTCCTTCCTTCAGTAGAGCAGGTGGAGAAGCTGTGGAGTCCTGTGTTTTAGCCAACGAAACTAGAGCAGAGTTAAAAATTCAGTTCAAAACTGCTTTACATAGAAAATTTGCTTTTGAACTGAACCTTAGCCAAATTACTTTCTGCAAAAGTCTTCTGACATATCAAATAAGGAGAAAATATAAGGAAAAGTCTGTATTTTAATCAGAAGTTGATAATTTTAAAATGTTATGAAGGTGGACATGAGTTCATTTTCTGCCAGGCTGTACTGGAGCATCTTGAAGAAGTCTGAGGTGAATGAGTGGTGCGGGGAGCAGAGTGCAGTGTTCTGGGGCCCCAGCCAGGCGCTGAGGACAGTATGGGGGTGGCCAAGCTTTGCCAGCATCCAGAGTGACCATAGGTCAGTGCAGTACATGAGACAAATTGTATATATATGTATGTCTTTTTTATATATGACATATGTAATATATATGATATGCATATGTCATATATAAAAATACATACATATATATACAATTTGGTTGAATTATTTGAAATACTAAAGTAAAGAGAAAGGGAGCTGTAATGGCCAGTCCTTCCAATTAAAAAAAAAAAAAGAAAGAGTAGTCAGTCAAGTTAGGGGGCAAAAGAGGGAGGAAAAAAAAAAAAAGGTGGTATTTCTTGTCTTACTTTGCAAACTTCACTGTGGTGGGTAGATGCTATAAGCACCAAAATCTCAGCTGCTTGCAGACTCTGACCCTAGCCTAGCTGAAGGAAAAATGCAGAGCTCTTGTTGACTGAGGCAGGGCCAGACTGCGCTCCAAACCAGCGTTTTTGCCATCACGAGTCACAGTAAATCCTAAGGGCCCCACCGCTGACTGCTGTGGGCTCAGATCTGGCTTTGGAGAGGCAGGGTGGTGTGCGGTGCTTGGCTGTGGTGGCTGGGGGTGCGTGAGATGGGAAGATGCAGCACGGTTGTGTACCTGCAAGATCCAAAGGCGCAGAAAGCTTTATATGTCACGGTCATTTAAGCTGCTCTGCACTTAGCACTGGAAGTTTTATAGAAAGGCAAAAATATACAATTCAATTACAACTGCTGCAATGCAATCCAAGTTGATCTACTTTCTCCCACATGAGCTGACCACAATTTTAAGCTTGGCATAGCCTGAAAGCTTGAGGAATGTATTTCCAGTAATTGCCAGGCCACTTCATTGTTTCTGTGTATACATAAACACTAGGCTGTGATCATAGTGGTCATGCTTGAGCTGCTATCTGAAATTCACTTGTGCTATAGGGATTGACTAATCTGGTTCATACTGACAGCAGCTTCCATTTACTGTATTAGCTCTCTTTGACGGTTAGTGCCGTGCGACTCTAACCAGGCTCAGAAAACAAAAACTGTTAAGAAGTACTAGGCACATGAGTCACGCAGCAGAAAACCCATGTGTCATCACAGGATCCATGATTTGTCAGGTCAGGAAATAGGGCCAGGTTGCAGAAGATCCATTTATAAGATGCTAAGAGTACCAAGCGCCTAGTGAGGAACAACAGGCAGTCATTTAGTTTTTAATTATATGGGAGAGCAATAACAGAGTTGGTCTTTTGCAGCTTCAAGACATGCTCTTGCTTGGCCTGCATAAGCTTCTCCCTCTGGTTTTGTTTCTCTGAAAGCCATGTTGTGTGTATGAAAGTTAATTCCTGAAATCCACATCCTTTTGTTCCCAGGCGAAGTTCCCTGTGAAGTCTGCAGGTTTGGGCTTTTTTCCTGTTTCTCTCAGCTTCAATCTATGCAGCTGTTACAACTTCTTTAGTGCTGGGCAAACTAAAGCTCCAAGTTAAAATTGGGTCCACTTCTTTATTCTTTCCTAGCAAATCTATTTCTTTTAAGTTTTTCTCAGGATATTGATTGTTGGTAATTTAATATGTCTCAACTGTGAAAAGCTGTTATGACAGTTTCACAAACTATTGCAGTTTTTTATTTCCCCATTCACAGACAAAAATGGAAGATTTTCCTTGCTGGAAACTGTAATATATGATTCAGCTAGCATCACCCCTCTTACTAGCCAGATGGTGTAACTTCCAGCAGTTGGACCATTATTCTGAAATAGCCTGGCCTGTAATTATTTGACCTGTTCTTTGTTACATTTCTATAAAAGAATTAGTCCAATTAGCTGAATCTTTAGGTAGCTGAGCCAAAATTCAGTGACGGATGTGATTAATTGAATTCTGCTCGTAAAATTAAGTCTGTGCTTGGGTGAGATGTGGAGAAATGCTTGGAATCCTCAGCATCCCTGCCAGTCACATCATAGGATCACTTCTGTGACCTAAAGTCTGTACATAGCGTGGGTAGAAATAAAGTGACCTTATTTCCTACCTTTCTTCCCATCCCTGACACCAGTCCTGTCCCTGTCAGCCTTCGCTTTGCTAAGGAAAGCAAAACTATCAATGCTCTTGCTGTCTGAAACTGCTTCTACGTTTTGGGTTGAGCCCACCCTGCTAGGGAAGGTGGTCTTTCAGGCCAGGTCTACACAGCGTGGAGGATGCAGGGTGAGATAAAGACCACTGTAGGTCCATGGGCAATACCCATTGCTTTTCCCGGGCTCCCATCGTAAAATAACTGTCAGTCAGCATGAGTCAAGAAGTAGAAACACCTGACATGCAGATTAAACTTAAGTGCTCTAATGAGAGGATGGGAAGGAAGTTATAGAAGGAAAATAAAATCTTATTTGCATTTTATTTAGCTTGAGAAGTCTGCACTGCATTATGCACCGTGTTGAAATAACGTTTTCAAGATAGTCAAGCCAAGCCCGCTCAACTTCAGAAACATTAAATTTATAGTTACCCGTGTAACTTTGCTCAGTGCTGGTGAGGGGACCTTTCCCCATACACTGTGATTTTTATCAGCAGTGTCCCCAGCCTGCCTCCCAGAGAGTCCCTGGCTCCCATCCTTGCCAGCATTAACTCACCTCTCCCAGTGTTTGGCCGGCAGTGGCTCAAGGCTTTGCCTGTGTCAGTGCTTGACTGTTCTCTTGGTTTGAACAAATGGAGTGACAGATTACAGGTTGGGTGAAATAAAAAGTTCCCAAATAATTTGTTGCTCTGGTTTATTAACAGCAAATCTAATTTCATAGAATCATAGAACAATAGAATCATAGAATGGTTTGGGTTGGAAGGGACCTTAAAGACCATCTAGTTCCAACCCCCCTGCCATGGGCAGGGACACCTTGCACTAGACCAGGCTGCTCAAAGCCTCATCCAGCCTGGCCTTGTACACTTCCAGGGATGGGGCATCCACAGCTTCTCTGGGCAACCTGTTCCTGTGCCTCACCACTCTCTCCATGAAGATCTTCCTGATATCTAATCTAAACCTCCCCACTTTCAATTTAAAGCCATTACCCCTTGTCCTGTCACTATAGGTCCTTGTAAAAAGTCCCCCCCCCAGCATCCTTGTAGGTCCCTTCAGGTACTGGAAGGCTGCAATAAGGTGTCCCTGGAGCCTTCTCTTCTCCAGGCTGAACAAGCCAATGCCCTCAGCCTGTCCCCATAGGAGAGGTGCTCCAGCCCTCTGAGCATCTTCGTGGCCTCCTCTGTACTCGCTCCAACCGGTCTATATCCTTCTTATGTTGTGGGTTCCACAGCTGGACACAGTACTCCAGGTGGGGTCTCACAAGAGCAGAGTGGGAGAATCCCCTCCCTGGACCTGCTAGCCACACTCCTCCTGATGCAGCCCAGAATATGGTTGGCTTTCTAATTTGTCTTTTCCATAGGTCAAGGGAACTAGACACAGTGATTTTACAGTAGATAGCCTCTGTCTGCCTTCAAGAACACGTGTATATGCAGCCTGATAAAGATGCCAGTTCAGTCTATGAGATTTTCCGTATTTCCTTTCATGAGGAAACTAGCACTGCTTTCCTTCAGCTTGCTTTTGGCTTTAAGTACTGAAGGGAAAAGTGAGAGATTAGGAGGTGCCACCCAAAGCAAAGTGTGATTTATCCTCTAGTTAGTTGGTATTGATGTGAAATTATCAAATCCATTGTTAGTGAAAGCCAAAACCTGGCATGGTTTTGGTCCAGCTAAATTCAAATATATGGTTCCACAGAAACACAACAAAGCACTGCAGTGATAGTTACAGACATCCAGAATAAAGGAGAATTTATGGGTGTGGTGCTTTTTTTCAATGGCAAACAAGGGACAGTTTAAAAGGGGAGGAGGGAAGACCTTAAAAAATAAAGAAACGACCCAAGATTCCATATGCAGAGAAAACAATTTCCATGCCTCTTATCAAAAATGTGTTAAATCAGCTAACATTGATATAACTTCAAGCAATTAGGAGCACGCTAATAATGATATGAGTCTTCAGCTGTAAATAATTACGCTGCCTCAAGGCTATGCTTTAATTCTTGGCTTGCTGTATCTATAAACAATAATCAAACTGCAAAGCAAGTTGTGTTGTTTTTGTTCACAATTTGTGAAATGATTTCTGTACCCTACAGTGATGCTGATGGCTATTTTGACCTTCAGGAACTCCGGCCTGTGAGGCTAAGAGCTAATGTGTACTTCAATCGATCTGAGTTACAGGCACACAGCAGGTTACTGTGCCTGTTCTTCAGAAGTACAAAAGCTGCTATCGTCAATCAGTGTGTGTTGTGAAAAGGGGGCTTGCTGCTGAGACTCAATAAATAGGGACATTAGGAGGAAATGTTATAATTGCTGTTACCCACATCTTGTTAATGAGTAATGTACAGTTAGACTCCATGCAATTGCAGCTAAACTGTTTATACAATTTATTCTTATGTTGCAACTAACATTTAACATAATGAAGTATCATAATTGCAGCCATTAAAGTCAAGATTAAGATTTGTTTAATTAGAATTAAGAAAATGTAGAATAGACTTTGACAATGTAGGGTTTACTGGGTAGGAAATTCAGAGAATGGGTATTAAAGAGCTTTGTTTGTAGAAAAAACATGCCGGTGGGGCATGATTCTTCTGTCGCCTACCTCTGCTTTTGGAGCAGCTCTGTTGCAAAATAAACAATGCACTGGTGCAGGTGTAAAAATGAAAACACAGCCTGGCCATGAGCTCTGACTCTGATTTTTAAATCCTCTGACCAAATGTAAAATTATATTTATTTAGAAGGTGTTGTGTATGTATGCTTGGCTTCCTGTTTCAGTGTTAAATCATACTATCCAAATGCAGAGCCTCTGGTTTCTCCCTGATGTAAACCTGAAGTAATTTTGCCATTAATGGGGAATTAGGAAGGGAATGACTCCTTGGACACAATACAGAATTGTTGTGTATATATAGTGTTTTAGGAATAAAGTAAGTAATTGCTCTCAACTGTCTTAAAGCACTCTACAAATATATAGTCAGATGCAGGCAAGCACTAGCATTTGGGGGGAAATACATGGAAAACTGAGACTACATGCCTGAAGTAGCAACTGTATGAGATATTTGCGTAAAATTAAAAGCAGCTTTGTGGAAGTGTAACAACACTCAGAGATGGCAGAAATATCTTAAGGCTTATAAATAGAATAAAATCCCATGTCAGACTTTTGATGGAGCAGATTAGACAATACACCGAAAAAGTCATGCTGGTTTTGACACAGTTTTATGATCTGGGAAGGGTAGTAGGGTGGGATGTCTGTCTCCCAGGGCTGGTCTGTCCACAGGAAACACCACCACCACCACCAATAACCGCACCTCTCTTTAGTGTTTTCCCACATAGCAATGCAAATAATGTTATGGTTTTGGTTTGGTTGAGAAGTAAGTATCAATAACAGAACTTGTGTTTTGAAAAAGAATCAAAACAATTAAAAAAGTTTCTTGGCAAAATTTCTGCTTTATTTCCCAATGTGATTTTGAATTTTTTTTTTCTTCATTTTGAGGTGAGGGGACAGGGGCTGACCAGATTTGGCATGAGCTGGTTAATTTGGCATGGAATGGTTAATTGTTTTGTTTTGGGATGCTGTGAATTCTCTGGTGAATAGAATTTTCCACAGATCATAACTGGCCAAGATATAATGCTCAGGAATAACATAGTTTTTTATTCTTTTCATCAGTTCTAGAAGCTTTTAAGAAAATATACACAAAATATACACAAAAGTGTTGCTTTCAGACTGGATTTTCAACTTACTGAGTAAAGGTGTTGCTGCAAAGATGCTGATAATGGCATATTAAGGAACTCACTGATCATAAATGCTGTAGTCAAACATGATAATTTATGCAGAGAATAATTATAGATGACAAACAGAAACAAAGGCCAATTAGGACGATTACTGCTGTAGTGTCATAGTAAATGAAATTTATATTATTCTTGCTTTCTCTGGAATAAATCAGAACATAAACCTGTTGGTCAACATTTTGAAAAAAGTGAACTGAGCAGCTGTGAATACTGCTACAGTGCTGAAGGTTACCGACAAAGTCAGTGCTGGTTATCTAAGATTTAGAAGTCTATTGATTCCCTGCAGAAGGATCTCTATAAATATGGAATAAAATTGACATTGATTTCCTTTTTTTGGGGTAACCCTTGTACTTTACGATAAGAGATATATTAAAGTGTATTTGATTTATCTTGCAAGGCGTAGTGAGCTATGTAGTTGTTGTGTGTGTATTCTTGGCTTTCTTTTAATATATACAAAATAGGAGCTCTGTAACAGCATTTTTAAAGTCTGCTTTGCTAAAATAAGTTGAATTGCTTGCTGAAACACTGGTAGTCTCGTTCTTACACGATACACGCACAGGTAACATGGATTCCCCCAGCAGCATGTCTTGCTACTGGAATGATTTGGTTTTGAAACCTAAGGACCATTTATTGTTCCGTTGCCTGTATTTCTGGAAATGGAGCAAAATGCCTCCATGTTTCTTTACAGACTATTTTCACTTTGCAATTTATTTCTGATTACCTTCCCTATCTGGAAGGCCCGATTCTGAACTGGCTTTGAAAACACCCTACCCTCTCTCCAGCATCTGTTAGTTAACCTGATCTTCCCTTTCTACTCCAAATCCTATTTTATGTTTAGTGGAGCTCATGGCCCAGGGTACCAGATACACTGCCCTCCCAACCTCCTCGCAGCTGCCGTGCAAGGAAGCCTAAAGCTTAGGTTTACCAGGAAGGAGACTGGGAAGAGCCCTCTGACTTATCATATGAGACCTTGGTAATCACAGACAGCACATGGTTAATTGAGAGAAAAATGCCTTTTCCAAGTGCCTGTAAGTATGGAGTCCTGAGATGCTGTGTCATACCCATCTTGAAAGCTATGAAGACCGGTACGATGCACTGGTATGGAGGGCTTCTCCTCAGTGTGCCAGGGCTTGCAATAGCAGGGGGATTTCTAAGCTACGTTATCCTGGTGCTTGTAGGCAGGGACAAAAAATACCCCACCCGTCATCATCAAATGGACCTGAGGGAATTCCTTACTGGAGTCTAAACCCAGGTAAGGTTATTCCTGTGTGAGCAGGATGTACCAGGCAGTCACCCTGGAGATTTTAATGGCACTAGGAGCACCAGTCCACCTTGTCTGAAGCTCTGAAGTATCTTTTCCTGTTCTTCTTTTTCTTCTTCAGAAATAAAGCTAGGCATAAAAGAGAGGAGAGGGAACAAAAATTGTCTTTGCCCTCTCATTTTTTTGCAGCTGACAACTGATAGTGTTACTCTAGAGTGCTCCAGATTCCTTATTTAAAAAAAAAAAAAGTGTTATGAAGCCTAAGGCAGATATTGTAGGGGTGAGGTAGGCACTCTAAATGATATTTTTCATAAATCAAAATGTATTCAGCATCTACCTTCCTGCCCTTCAGAGAGGACCCTTGCCCCTGGGTAGAGTGGATTTGTAGTGTTTTACTTAGCAGAGGCCTTACCAGGATTTACTTCCTAATCCCTTTGCATGTGTTTTGGTGGGTTAAAAATTATGGAAATGATAAGTCTGATGAAAATCGTATATCCGTTGAAGCCATTGTGCCCAAGTAGGTAGCACAAAGGGTTTCCAGCTGAGTGACACCCCACTGAGCTGTGCTTTTGCAGCTCCCTTTGTCCGTGGTGCCTGGGATGCTGGTGTCCTCAGCTGACTCCAGCTGAATCAGGCAAAACAGCTCTTGGCGGGTCTTCACATCCTACTGCAGGGCTGTGTCCTCAGCCAGAAGGGGATGCTCGAAAATGAACTAACCCACCCTGCCCCCTCCTCAGCCAGACTTCTGTTGGCACCCTATGAAATTAGGGTGCGTGACCCCTGTCACACCCTGTGAAATTATTCCTGTCTCTGATATCTCATTCAAAAGGCAGTTTTCCTTTAGCTAAACTTGTCCATCTGGTGAAAGAAAATAATAGTGCAAAAATATTTGTCTTTTTGCAGCAGGAGGGAAAAACTAAACCCTGTTACAGTAGGTCTCTTTAGCGAGCAGTCCAGTGATAACGACTGCAGATGAAGAAATTTTAGTACTTCCCAACGATTTCAGGTTTATAGTTCCATAATTATTTAATGCTCGTTAGATATATCTATTTAAGTACACTGCTTCTGATGCAAGATTTCTTGCTAAGCTAATTTGGAGTGACTCCCTGCCAAATCAATATCAATTTTCTGGCAAATATTATTAAATATTTGTTTGATACCTATTTGCAAGTACGAAAATAATTTTGCTGCCAAGGGATTGTAAATGTGTGAAAAGACCCTCTGACAGCTTACTTCACTCACTGCCTACAAGCCGGCGTCTGCATGCCGAAGTTGGAAGACTAAGATGAAGAACATAATTAAGGAAACATATGAAGGCTAGCACAGGGTTTGAGATTAATTAGCTGCGCGTCAATAATCTCATCAATATCCGATTAACAAATGACACATTGACCAATGAAACATATTGATTCATTCACACTCCACACTGTTAATAAATTGAAGCTGCTTTGCTAAATGAGAAAGCTGACAAAATAATAGCTTCCTAATACTTCTCCAGTATTGTGATAAAAACATAAAATTAGCCCAAAGTATAGTTCATTTAGCAGCACTGTCACTGCACTTATGAAGCTTGTTAGCACAATAGTGTGGAAGATTTTTTCTGTAATAGCGTAATTGTTAGAATGGATACAATTTTTATTTGTTTGGAACAGGTTTCTTAGATAAATGCCTTTTGGCAGAAGTGATGTGTACCTTTTTTATAATGTCGGAACTGGAGTTTTAGTGGACAATTTTCTGTTAAATATGATAAAATATTAGTCTCTAAAACTAGTGTCCAAATTACAAATTTTGTTTGTTACCAGGTTTATTTTTTCCACACTCTTAAGTAGAAGTGGTATCAGTATTTTGTCTTGTGAAGATCAGATGAAAATATTTGTGATTTTTGATTAGGAAAATCCAGAAAAGTTGATGAAGAAAGCAGGTATGGAAGTAAAGGAGTCCTGTTTTCATTTCTGTGCATTGAGACACCCAGTCTGCTCCGATGAAAGTTGTTCTTCATGAAGATGTGAAAAATGTCTGTGGGCAAAGTGTGCTATTATCTTGTCTTTTTAAACTATCAAAAGTATTCAAAAACCATGGAAAACTCCAGCAGTGTAGAACACTGATAGCATGTTTTTGCTATGGGACTAATACTACCGCATTGGTTTTTTATGGTATTTGAAAGAACAGTATAATGAGGCCACTGCAGTAGCAGTTTGCACTGGCTGTGTTAATAATTCAGCAGAGTGTTTCTGAGAGGGGTAGGGCAGCCACTGCAGCCATCAGGGTCTGGGCATGATTTTGTTCTGCACAGCAGTGTGACAAAGCCCTTCTCATGATTGTGTGGAAGGGGATGCTCTTGTCTGTGAGCTGCAGTTCAGCTCCCTGGTAGAAGTGGTTTGGGTTGTTTGGTTGGTGGGATTTTGTGTGGTGTGTGGGGTTTTTTTTTTTGAAGAGGTAACAGGAAAATGGCACTTTAAAAGGTTTGGGGTTTTTTTTTTTTTTTTTAAAGTTTCAGAATACTTCCAACGAGGTGAGGAAAGCCTGCCAGGTTCTTCCCCTCCATCATCCCCAAGCCACAACATCTCTTGTTCCCTTGGTGAACCTGCATTGCTACAAGAGCCATGTTTCAGATAGCTCTGGTTGCTCTGTTGTTTGCAGGGTTCCCCCAGCACTCTTTGCCATCATCCATTGACGCCCACGGGGCTGTGACAACCTAGGGCGACCTGCCGGCTCCCTCGCTGGTGGGTGCCCATCCTCGCCAGCAGTGGGGCATGTGGCAGGACTGGGTGGCAGGTGTAAGGGATGCTTAACCAGCCTGTGGGGAGACCCTCGGTGCCCAGGGGCAGTGAGATGCAGGCGGCAGCTGTGCTGGCTGGCTGCCCATCCACCCCACTACTGCCGAGAGGCTGCTGCGACCCCAGCCGGCTGGCACAGCGCCTGGTCCCCGCGGGAGTGAGATGCGGGGTCGGGCTGGGAAGAGGAGCCCTCCTCTGTCTGGCACCAAATTGCTTACCTGTGCATGATGGGCAGAGCTGTGGTGTGCATGGACCATGCATAGCTCCGCAGCTGTGCAACAGCACCAGGGTGGCTTTGCTGTTAAGGGCTGAGCTTAGCAGGTGGGTGAAAATATCTGTGTGCATCTGAGCATGTGCTGAGATGCCTTGACTACTGTCCAAAGTGTTACCTGGAATAAATCCCATATATATATGTATATGTATATGTGTAAAATCCTGTCTCAGACTCACCAGGAGAAAAGTAGTCACCTTAACCTTTCAAATTATCTGGACCATGCTCTAGGAAATCTATAGGGTTTGAAATCTGGAGGCCAAACCATTTGTTTTATTTTTAATAATACATTGCTTTCATAAGGCTTTTATGAGTCATTGTCATGCATTCAAAAAACCTTAAGTCTTAGATCTCACAAAAAGATTTTATGGCTGTGACTAGAAATTAGTGATCAAAAAGGCGCTTTTAAGTATTTGAGCTCATTGCCCTGTTGTTGAGGATTGTTCTCCCACAGTGTGAAGTACTATTTCCAACCCAATTTTAAATGATCCGGCTAATGTTTGGTCCATCTGTAGCTGGCTCTTAACTAACTGTCATTAACTTTTTAGGGCTCCATGATATGCTGAATAACTTGCAACAACTAATGATTTTATTACCAATCTTAATATTTAGAGTTCCCTGTGGAGTCATGTATGGTTCTTAATGAAACCATTATTTACAGGATTAAAATCTCTTGGCAAATTCCTTTCCTTCCGACTGCACTGAGATAAACACATGATTGCAGTCCAGCTTGGGGTGAAAAAAGGGCCTTATGTAAGGTGTAACACTTAACTCTGCTTTCTTTAAACAAACCATGTCTAAAATGTCAAGAATCAAAAATGCACTTCACTAACTCCTACCTTAGGTTGATTTAGGATAGCATGCTACTGCAAACTGTTATTATTTGATTTGATTCTACATCGTCTTAGGGCCTGTCCTTGTAATAAATAATTATTTTAATATAGAAGTACTTGTGTGCTCCTGCCAAAACAGGGATGTTGATCTCTGAGCTTTTATAATAGTGAAAGACAGTCCCCATCATGAAGGATGCCCTTGTAACTCATCTTGTGGGAGTGTTAGATTATTCTATGAGGAGCACTGAAGGCATTATCTGAAATGCATATATGAATAGATGTTTACTTATAGGAAAAAACAAATGAATTTCTTATTGGGTCTCTGGCTGTGTTTACAGCCTGTGGCACAGTCACTGGGTAAGAATTTCACTTGGTGCAAATTCAGTTTCAGATGAGGAGATTTTTGACACCAGTTTGTATAACATTAGCTTAACTTGTATCACGTTTCTTGTATACCCACTGTTTTAAAACTTAACCCAAACACCCTCTTTCCACAGGTATCATCAATTTTCTGAGGCAATTATGAACTAAAAAGCAGTGATCTGACATTTGTTATGGCACTTTCCTTCTGAAGGAGCATTTGGAGACCTCTCTGATGTTTTATAACCCATTGCATGTGATGTGTGAATGTACACGACTACTCACTGAAGTAGTAGTTGTTTACAATCCTACCTCATTGAAGTCAGTGGAGACCATCTGAACTTCCACTGAAGTAATTTAAAGTTTTGGGTCCTTCAGGTCCATCTCATGATATGGAGGCTTTGCAGGCTCTGACTAGATACAAATCACAGTAATATCTCTCTCCATCGTAGTACTGAGGAATAGTACCTTCTCTAAGGGGCACATGTCCACGAGATATCATGAATGGACACTGGAGCAGTTCAGTCAATAGCATAGTTCCTGACAATAACAGCAATATTTCAAAAGCAGTTAACGAGAGCAAGGATGCACATCTGCCTCCAGGGAATGATCCTCAGAAACCATCAGGAAGAAAACCTAATTGGAAATGTCAAAAAAGGAGCAGGGGAAGGAAAAAACCCAACATTGCTGTTAGACCTACAGCATACTAAGACCTGAAGGAAAACTAAGTAAAGCTTGTGAACTTTAGCTAGTGACCGGAGGTGCCTGTCATTTACCTGACAGTCTCTCAATGAAGCTCGTCTTGTAACAAAAATGAAGAACAAGCGGCTGTTTTCTTGTGCAATTCCTCTTTCCTTTACTTACCTGCTTTAGTTACTAGTGCTTTTGAATGGCTTTTGTGCTGGATTCAGCCAGG
>NW_010256838.1:373-2002 GCF_000690775.1 Eurypyga helias | reverse complement strand
TTTCCAACCCAAACAATTCCATGGTCTCGAATACCCAGGTTCTGGGTTTGCTGTTGGATCAGGGCAAGGTTTTCTTATTGAGTTGGGGTCTTTTCCCAGCACTCACACACTGGGGGATGTTCCCCTGATCTTATTGACTCTGTATGTGATCATTTTTTCCCCCGGACATAGAGCTGCCCATTTCTGAGGACAGTCACCGGTTCATCTCCTCGTTGGTGCTGGGGCTCTCAGGCACAGCAGCGCTGTTCAGAGAGCCCAGGAGCCTCCCACTTTTAAATCTTATTTTATTTCTTATTTCTCAACCTTCTTTTACCCACCAGACATTGAAACCTGTTGAAAATTTCCAGGTCCCTCCCAAGTGTATCGTCCAAATGAGACGACGCTGTGGCGCGCTCTGCGTTACCGACTGCAGAAAGCTTAAAAAGCTGTGATGGCCAGGGTTGAGGAGTCACGGATGAGCTGTCATCTCTCCCTTGCTATTTCACCTGGTGGAAGGACCTTTTTTAACACCACTGATAAGACTCTACTACTAGAAAATATTTTAAGGAAGGGTAATGCAGCGGGAAGGACGCTGTACGTTGTCCTTACGCCCACGTGGTCCTTGTGTCTCCTTCCGTGAGGGGCTGCTGAGCTGGATGTCCCCAAAATACTGTGAGTTCTTGGCTTTCTGTACTTATTTACCCCTCTCACCGACAGAGTCGTGGTCATTGGGGCTTGACCGTCGCACGCTGGAGGCTTTTTAAGTAGAAACTGTCTTATAGTTGGACTCTGAGCACAGAAAACAGGCTCAGACTGAAGCTTTCAGGCTGATTTTTGTCAGCAGTGGCGGCAAAATAGCCCAAGTTGATGGTGTCGTGAAGCTGTCGTCGCGATGGGCAGGACTGGAAGAGCTCTGCCTCGCTCTTACCTTAGAAAACACACGTGTACGCTGCAAGTGTCGTGATTCAATAACCAGCATCATGCCGTCGAGTGCCGGAGGGGCTGCGGTGAGGAGCAGGCGAGCTGCTCATCAGGTGGCTCCCCTGGGCCTTTCTTTGGCTCGTAAAAAGACCCGTGTTTTGCCAGGTCGGGAATCAGACTTGTGCCTCCGTTAATAAACTGCAGGTCGATCTCTGAAGGCCATCGAACTCGACAAGAGGTTGGGAAAGAAATTAAGGCGTGCAGCTAATTACTGAAGAGCCTGGTTTCAAGGCTGAAATAACGAGCGCCGTGCCTTAAAAAGCAAAACCCGGCCTTTTTCGTTTGCCTAAAACCGCCCTCAGAAGCCAGGAGAGGCGCGAGCGGTTACAAGGCACCGGTATGGAATGGTTATGGTACGTGTACTCGCTGGGGATAGTGGCTGCTGTATAAAAGTGTATGACGGCTGCTCCCACAGGTCTCGTATTCTGGTCGTATCTGAACTCTATAAAACAATTTGCCCTGTAAAATAATCCCGGTGCGGCGTGCGTCGCAGCAGTCGGGAGTGGAGCGGAGGTGAACCTCCCCGCAGGTTCCGTCCGCGTTTTTGCTGACATAGAAGTGAAGTGCAGACGTTTACGTGGGACAGAGCTGGAGGCTGGGGAGAAACAGAGCTGGGACCTGCTGGATAAACCACGGGGACGCAGAAATCAGAGCTGGTCAGTCTGTCTG
>NW_010256838.1:0-337 GCF_000690775.1 Eurypyga helias | reverse complement strand
ACTTGCAAGTGAGTGCGTATCATAGGGCTATTTTTCATTCTTTTCCCCCTTTTTTTGGTCGCAGCAGCGTTTTTCCTCCAAGGGACTGAGTTTTTGGGGGGCTGGTTCATGCAGGCGGGTGGCGTGGACTTGTGTGGCTTAATCAGAGGAGCGCTTGGTCAATTAAAGCCATTAACACCAATTAAAGGTGTGAACTTGCAGCGGTGCTGCCTTTCTTACTCTCCTGGCCCACTTCTCTTCTGGCCTCTTCACCTGGTTTAACGTTAACAGTAATTTATCCTTCAGGGGTTTTGGCTGTTGTTAGAAGTGATGTGAAATGTGGAGTGTCGTGGTTTAA
>NW_010256837.1:0-10306 GCF_000690775.1 Eurypyga helias | reverse complement strand
CCTCTGCTGGAGGAGGGGAAGGGGACCTGTAAGAGCAGCTTTGTGGTATCTTGCCGGCCGAAGTTAAACCACGACACACATGCACAAACTCAACTCTGCAAGGAGGATACTTACAGGTATAAGGCATGCATGCTCATGCTTCAAAATCTGCTGAAGTAGAGCTATATAGCACACAGTATTGGCAGACTCCCAAGCCCTGTAAACACATTAACAGAATTGCACAGTCTTGCTGTTCACTTTATTTCCTGTTGTCTATTTTCAGTTTTTTCTCCTAATTTTTCAAATATTTTAAGTTTGCTTCTATTGCTTGTCTCCCCTTTCTCCTGCTAAAAAAGACATTTCACATTGCCATATATTTCACATGGCTTTAGCCCTGGAATTGCCTTTCATATAAACACTGTCACTGGTTAAAGATTGCAATTTAATCCTGATTGATTGTTCTGCAGACACAGGAAAGATCCTGTGCAATCTGCTTGCATCAGCAGTGTTTTCTCTGTAAAGCACAGACTGCAAACGCTTTAAAACTCTTCAGTGAAAGAAAATTCAAATGTAGAATGCATTTCATTCACAGAATTATCTATTCCCATCTTTTTACATTGCTTGTTTGAACTGCACTGTGTTCTGCTGTACTCCTCCATAAATGGCAAGGTTTACAACAGAAAATACTGAAACGGCCTTTATCTTTTATTCTCCAACCCTTTGCATTACTTAGTTCCATTTCCAGTTAATACAAGATTATTGTAGCCAGCAACACTGTTGCTATGGTTCTGTACCCCTTATGTTTGTTTCCATTTCCACTGGTCCTTTTTCAGTTGTTTGACATGTTTTTAGTTCCTTCATCTATGGTTAATCTCTATTGCCTCACCTGCTTGGGTATCATTTGGACTCAAATAATCTGATCACATATCTGGAATACTTCCAGACTTTTAAAACAATGCTACAGGAGATTGCATTTAGAGTTAGATGGCAGTCTAGCTCTTAGCTAGCCTCATCTTCCTAACGGGTGGCGGCAAGGCATTTACTCCATGTATTTCATGGCCGTATCGGTGATCTTTTTTGTCTTCAACCAAAAATAATTTTATATCCTATCACTTCTTATAATGTGCAGAAAGGCAGAACTTCAGGATAGAGCCTTTGTAAAATAAAATGAGCAGCTAGCTTTTTATTTCATGGTTCTAGCTTTGGGTGGCTTGCCGCTGGCACAGTGATTGGTTTGCTGACCTTGCCTGGAGAACACAGGGCTAGATCATTTCTTGGATTAAGTCACTTCTGCTAGTTGCAGTGCATACTACGGGGTATTGTGTTCAAATCCCTTTGGAGTAGGCCATTTTCACATCAAGAAAGAAATTAACACCTCTATACTCGTGATTAATGCCTCAGTACAACATGTGCCTACCTCCTGTAGATGCTTTGAGCAAGGTTGGACAAAAATAGGAAAACTAGAAAGTAGTTGGTAGTGTTGGTAAATCTTATTCACACAATCACTCTCACCAGAGTCAAATAAATCACCCACATAAATGCTTACCATCACAACTAGAGATTACATAATCAAAATCCTAAAAATAGCAGCAAATCTTACACAGACATAGTACTATTTTCAAATCTGCAGCCAGGCCGTTCAGCCTTCAAGATTTCAGGCCAAATTGATTTTCATAAAAAGACTGTCTGAAAATATTGCTGAGTCTCTGTTTTTATCTCTCTCCAGTATAACTCAACCTTTTTCATGTGACATTTTCCACCATGAGTATCCCTCCATTTAGCTAAGATGCACCTTGGCCTTACAGTTGCTTAATCTTGAGACATACTAGACAAAAGATGACCAAGAAGAAAATTCAGCTTGACCTTCTGCTGAACAATCATTGCCTAACTCGTTCACCAGGGATGCTTTCTGAACCCCATCCAGTCATCCTATAACATCTATCTCTTTCCCACCCATTTGTACACTGGATATGGGGTGATAACACCTACAGCACTGAGACCGAATCAAATAATTCTTTTTCCTACATGTTAAGAAGTGTCCAGGCTGTAATTGCACTTTAATTTTCACTTCATAAGTGCTTAAGTTCCCTTATGCAGGACTTCTTCACTATGAGAGAGTAATTCACATTTTCTAATTCCATTTTATGCCTTTTTTTTTTTTTTAAAGGAGTGTTGTGAATTGTACACAATATGACTGAGCAAGTCAGGAATACAGGCACTCCCCCCTCTGCAGGATCAAGGAGACTGACAATGTGCGCATTTGCTTGGACAATTTACTCTCAATATTCACGTTGCATTATCTTATGTATATCCTCTAATACAACCTTTTTAAACTATATCTTTCCTGTTCAGGACATATTCTGTTCTGCAAAATACAAGCATGCACAGAGAACATATTTGGGCAAAAGACTGCAAGCTTTCTCTTCCAGAACATTTCCCCTCCTCCCTGCATTTTGAAGTACTTTCTTATCAGGGTTTCAGAACTTGCTGATTACAAGTTGTTGTAAAGAAACAAAATATCTAGTCAAATCCCACAAAGGGCAACATCTTTTCTAATTAAATATTTATTTAGTGGTAAAGCTCATGTATGGAGTGTTTATATCATATCTCATAATTCACTAAGTAATATGCTTTCCATCAAAATTTATAGGGAAAATCTACTTTGCCAGAACAAAAAGAAGTTACTTCTTTTTTACCAGTGAAAAATCACAATGGAAATCGTGCTATTAAAAAAACTCCTTATAAACACTATCAAAGAATCATACCAAATAAGGTTTGTAAGGATCTTTTATTTAAATAAGTAACAAACTATTTATACTTTTACAAGAGTCTGTCCTATTTTAGTAAATATTTGGCAAAGTTATTTGATTAAGAGAGCAACCTGACCCTCATTTAACATGGTTATTTGCCAGAACTTAATCTTCCATCATTTCAGTTGAACTACACAAATAATTTTTTTGATATCTTAAGGTTAAGTAATACAGTCTTAACCAAGCTATGAAAAAGTATTTGCCAAGATAAGTGACCAGGGATCTTTGAAAAAACTTTCATACAGGCATCTGAAAGCTGAAATTACTCTCAGCAACTTAGCGGTAAGCGCTCCGTGGAGAACAGCCTGGTCACTTCTTGTTTCACCACTAGATGCATCTTTGATTCCCATTCCAAGGCTTGCTTTAGAGGCTAATTTTTGATCTCTGGAAGCTTTTTAGAAGCTGTAATTTCTGCTCTGTTCGGACATTGAAGAACAGCTCGTTCCCATGGCGTGCTACCTCATGCAGCATCTCAAAGCAACTTCTACATACCAAAAATCAAAGGAGAGCTTGGCAGTAGTGTTGCAGAAGTACAAGGCAATGAGGCATCTTGTGCATCTTGCAGTCGTCTGTGTGCTGTCTTCTGGGGTTTACCAGTCAGCAGTGCCTGGGCATACTGTACTCAGGGAGCAGCAGCCTTGCACAGCACTTACAGATCAGCTCCAGCTCCTACCACGCAGCACCATTTTGATCTCTGATATTAGGTATGGCTGTAATGCAGCACCTAGCCATTAACATTTTTAGCCTGGCTTTTCTGAAGGAATTTTAGATTGATTTCTATAGAGTACTTCCCAAAAGAACTTGGTCAGAAAGTCTGGAACTCTAAAAGAGCCTATGCCAGTCCATCCAGATGAAATGTGTTTTGTTATATTTCATGCTAGGACTATCATGTTTTTCTTTTTTTCTTTTCCCCAGAGTGTACACTGGCAACCACATTACAAAATAATTTCATAAATTCGTCCTAGGGTAACGGTTGATTCACATTATAAACACAGTGTAGTCAAGAAACTCTGCTACAACACAGTTCATACAGACAAGCTTTAGCGTTATCAAGATCATGTTGTGATGGATTGGAGCTGCTCTTCAATCATTTATGAATACTCAGTGTTTACACAGCTATTGGGATGTTTGTTTTATAAATAGATTGGGGGTTGGGGAGGCAAAGGGGCAGGGTATGGTCTTCTCTGCAAACACTTGAGTGGTGATAAGAGACTATTACAGCTGATGGTCCATGCATATTAGAGGTCAAAAGGATTAGAGTAACTTGAAACAGACTTTCTCAAAGGAAGAAACAAACAAAGGCATATTTGGAAAACAGGAGAATAAGCAGACTGACACATGGCTTCATTTGGATGTCTATGGAATTTAGCTCTACCATGCTACAAAAACTTAGAAGCCTTCAGATAAATAACAATGTACGTAGACTTCAATAACCAGTCATCTCCAATTCCCAAGCACTTTCCTCATCCTGACGAATTGAATGACCTGATTTTAGGAAGCCTGTTTAGGAAGCTCATTACAACTGCCAGAAAGAGATACCATATTTTTAGAACTCATTCAGGTTGTAGCAGTCATGCTTTGGGTAGTACCTGTTTGTAATTTCTTCTCCAGGGAGGTAAAGAGAAAAGGCCTTAAAAGCTGCACTCAGTAATCAGGTAGCATTTGTGGCATTTTGTGGTTTTTGTGGACATAATTCCAAGCAGATCAGAATACAGATATGGCCTCAGAGCATGTTAGGTCCTTAGGAGATCAGAGACTGTTTTGAATACCAATGGCTGGCATGAATTCCATGCCACGAGCCCTTCATAGTTACCACTAATGACTGAACTGTTTCATTCACTGGTTTTGCCTAAGCCAGATACTTAAAATGGCAAACCAAAAGCTGTGGCAAACTGTGCTTCTGATTCTCCTGCTAAACGCGAGAGCTGTACAGGCTGGGGTTTGGGCAGTGGTTTTACACTTGCCCTATGCTGACCCAGTGCGTGCTGCTGTCAGAAGAGACGATTTCACCTTCTCTTCCTTTACCAGCAGCAACAACAGTGCAACCATGAGACATATCAGGGAGGTGATCTGGCTGAAAATTAACTTTTTCCTCTCTTTCCTCCTGCCTCAAAAGTTTAGTATTCATTTGTGCACGTGCCCCTGATCTGGTCTGCCAGACAGTCATGTATGTGAACACCAGCCGTGGCACAAGGGCAAGCACTAATACAAGGGCAGGTTTGCCCCAGTCGCACCAGCTCAGTCTTTCCTCTGACCAAAGCATCAGTGGCACCACGACATGAGTGCCACAGGGACTGACCCAGAGACAGTGCTGTTTTCTGCAACTGATGACTACCAAAAATTGAGGAAAGAGGATCTGCTTTAGACTGTGTAAACTTGTCAACTCTATTATTTGTCCTGACAGGAACAGAGGTAGTCTCTTTAGAGTAATACTGTTTTTTTTTCTTGTGGAAAAGATGCAGTGTGTAGAAGTACATACTTCTTTAGATGTGGAGAGAAGCAGCCTCACTGGGTACACACAACTGTCCATTTTACCATACTAGAAGTTCCCAAAACACGAGGCAAGACATGAAATGTGAAATTCTCCTCAAACCCTGAGCAGGTCTAACCCAGATTATAAGTAATTGCTCTGCAATTAGAATCAGAAGTTTGTTTAGATGACACTTCTCTCCAGTAATGTAGACTAAAATGCTAATAAGGTGGAGAAGACAACTACAAAATCATAATGGAGATTAGCCATCTCCACTGCATAGGCTGTTTGTCTCTGGTTGCTTGTGTCCAGCAAACCTGTTTCTAGTTTCAGTGCTTCTGGATACCCTGCCAATTGCTGTGAAGAGGATTATTTATCAGGACATTACTCCAAACGATTGTTGCCATCTGTAAATATTTGTACATATTACCAGAGCTCTGAACATGTAAATTTCTGACAACAGAAATAAATGGCTTGATTTAAGCAAAAAGACTCAAAAGTCAATCATAACAGCTGAAGAAAATATGAAGTCTCACCCTCCCCCAGCAAAGGCTTGAAATGAAAATGTGCTTATTCCTGAAAATGACCTGGTCATTAATTTAGTGAAGTTTTCCACTCCAGCACAGAAAAAGCACATGAAGAGGTTTTAAAGAGACTAAGTTGTCAGCGGCCATCTCCAGCACAGGGGAGGAAGGTCTTACGAGATCAGCAGTATGTGGAAGGAAAACAAGAGCCTGAAGCAAGTGGATGTCACAGCTAGTAAGCCAGAAAGGTTTTTGAAGAGGGCTGCTGCTGCTCCTCTTCCCCCTTAGCCTCCTCAGCTCCCAGAGTCATCAGAATAACCTCAAAAGGTTCACAAGATAGATACCTTTAATGATGACTGATGACATGATTTTAACAAGGATTCCATGAGCTGCTAGTCACAGGCATCCTACAAATGGCATCTCTGCACCATAGGTCTGAAATAACATTAAAGATACCGAAAAAAAATTTGAAACATGAGGCACCACATTTTAAAGAGTGAATGTTGAAGGAGCAGTAAAACACCAGACCAGTCCCTTTTTACCTTACTTGGACACAAAATGAAAATAACACCCTACTTTTCACTGCACTAAAAGTAGCATGCCTTTTAGAAAGTTTATGATTCTTTAAATTAATCTTCAACTACCTATAGACAATCTGGACAAGAGTTTTCTTGGTACTTGGCCCAAATTTCAAAATGAATTATATTTTTGCATGTTAAACCAACCTGCACCACTGCTGGAGAAGCACAGATTTCTTAAAAATTTTAAGTTTACTAACCAAATGCTCATACTCGAGAGCTAGTCAGGACTAGATAAAGCTAAATCCTCTGCCAATAGGTAGTAACATCCACTCTAACATTAACTGCAGTTACATCTCTGTACTGACAGGGCCTTTTATGACTCAGAGAGATCACTTCAGCTTCAGAACAGCAGACAGCAGGTCTAGAAAGCAATTCTAATCCGTTTGCTAATATACCTGTTCTTTCCAAATTCAGTGCTCCCCAGGCTCCTTGAGAATGCTTTATTGCAACAAGAAATTCTGTTTTCTTTTAATGTCACAGAACTCCTTTGGATTGTTTTTAGTCTCAAAAAATAGGAGAGTTTCTTCATAGCAGACCTTCAGGATTTACCTTCAATAGTGTGATCCTCCAGGTGGGTTTTTTTTGGTAGGGTTTTTTTCCTGGTTTTGGGGTTCTGGGGACTTTGTGTTGTGTTTTTATGGTTTTGGGGTTGGGTTTTTTTGGTTGGTTGGTTGGGTTTTTTTGGGTAGTTGTTTTTATTTTATTTTTACTTTTTAAAAAAAAGGACTGCATAGTATTCTGGTACTTATAAGGAAGATTGTATAGATTCTACAAAACTCATGAATTGTGCCACATAGTTTTAGTGCCTTCTATAGTGCATTATTTATGTACACCCACAGGTGACTACTTCAGATGTGGTCTATTACCTGATTCAGTACCCACTGAGGTCAGCTGGAACATTTCCACTGACTTTAGAGAGCTTTGCACAAGGCTGTTAAAAGATACTCTGAATGAGAGAAACGCTGCACTCTGTCAGCTCTCATTAGCAATGTTCAGCTACAAAGCCGTTAACATTTTGGACATCTCACTACAGCTGAAGGGCACAGAGAACATGCAGTCCCATGGGGCATACCTCTGCATTCAGGGCTTGATTCTGATTTTGAAGATACATTCGCTCCCGCTTAAAATTAAGGGAGAAGTTGTCCCCTATTTTTGAATTTTACTGAATGCAATCTGCTGGTCTCATACTGTCAAATACTCCCTTTCCTAAGAAACGTTCAAAAATCAATTTAAGCAAACAACAGATTCCCCAAGGGAGGTGCCTTGCATGCACCACAAAGATTGTCCCTGCCCGTGGAGCTCTACAGTGAGGGGCAGCGGTGGCACTCCTCTGCTCTGTTTAAAACTCGCTGAGGCCCTGAGTGTGCAGCCTTTGTACTTAACACGCATGCACGTCTTGTTTGTAAATAAGGTTCCAATTAACACCCCAGACAAAAAAACAGGCCTATAAACAATGATACAATAAAACTACACAGGAGAATACTGAATAAAGAAGGGAACAGTAACATGGAACAGGAAACAACTTTTCAAGCGCTGTGCAACATCCACAGGGAACTGAGAGCATGCGGCAACCACCAGTTTTAAGCCATTCTCTCTTTTCCTGTTCACTTCAAATTAAACTTCTAGCATGAATCGTTATCCAGAACATATGCATCAGATCCACATGATTATTTACACCAAAAAATAAAAAAAAATAAAAAAAAAAAATCACACTTTCCTGCAAAGTCCACATGCTTGTGTCTGTTATGCTCAACCCCTTGCTGTCTGTCCAGGCAGCATCAAGTTGGCTCGTTAAGAGCCATTCCCAGTGCAAGCAAGCCAGTTCCAGTGAAGTGCTGACAGAGGGCCTCCATGTATGACGGAAACATGCTGTAGCAAGAGCGCAAGAGAAGGAATGTCAGGGTGGAAGGTGACTCAACAGCTCGTGCATTCCCAGGCTTCACTTCACTTAGAACATTTTGCTTAAACAGGCTCCTTTGAGACATTGTAGACTTTAAGTTTTTCACTTCTTTTTTTTTTTAATTTTAGTAATTTTTCAGAATACAAAAAATAATTTTTCAAAACCTAGGCAAGTGGAGGAGTCTGTGCAGTACTCTGGGCACATATCCCACAGAATTAAGTATTATAGCACGGACATATCCGTCTTGGCCCACGCCCTCCAACAGGCTATGCAGAGACGGCCTTTGCAGGGCACTAGGGGAACTAATACGTCCAGCACCTGGCAGGCTCTTGGAGCAGCACATTCCCAAAGACAGCACCTCTCATGGAGGAGGAAAAGGCCCCATCAGCAGCTCCTTCCTGCTTACGTGGGGGAGCTCCACCTCTAACACCTCTGCTGACCTCCAGGGAGGCTGCAATTTCTCTGCAAATGGTGTCTTAAGCCATTTACAGTTTTATAACATGAAACTGAACATAACTGTATGATAACTATAGCATAAACTGCTAAAAGTATGTATTATAAAAATTCTGTGTAGAAATTCCTGGGAAGACATCAACAGCTAATTGAGGAACAGCTTAAGACACATGTCCCAGGAAGCTCTGTCACAGTGAGCAAGCTGTGCAGTCCCAGGCAGAGTGACAGAGCTGGGCCAGGTGAGATCGCTGCCCGTGACCCGACCTCAGTGTGCCAGAGACCTGCACTGTAGCAGTTCAGCTCACACCAGAGAAAAACGACACTGCCTATTTGCACTAGCACCTCTTTTTTGGGGGGTTAGGGTGGAGCAAAACAAGAAACTGACAGGAACCAGCAAACTCCACTGAGCCTTTCCCTTTTTCTCCTGGCCACCTGCTCCATTCAGCATCCCCAGGACCTCTTCCCAGAAGATCTCAACTGTTTTATAAACATTAAATGTTCTTCAGCATGAAGGAATAGTGATGGCCTCCTATTACCGGAGGCCAAAACGGTAGGAGTGACAGATAAGAGACTTTCAACAATTTACTGTAACGTTACCACTGTGCACATCTTCATCAGGCTGACAGCACTGGTGCGTGACCGGAGTCTGTATGACAGCCCTGCTCCCCCAGCCCACACCACACTGACCCCTGCCAGCAGCACGGCAAGGTTGGTGCTAGCGGGCATCTCCAATACAGCTTGACTAGAAAAATAAGTAATGTTGACAGCTATAAATATTTTATTTGTTAGTCTTAGTGGGGTCAATATATTTATGGGTCCTTATGGATCCCGTCCGATTTGAGATATTCTATGATTCTATAACTGGCTTCTGACTCTCAGAGTTTTCATGGTCTTTTGATTCCAGGAAAGGCATGCACGCTTGTTGGAAGTTACTCAAGACCAGAACTAGCAATAGCAAGCCCCTCTAATCTCATGAAGTTAATTAGCTTGTTTACCCTTCCATCCAAATTATTTCTTGTCCTTATTCAGGATAAGTCTCTGTTATTTTTTCATATGAAAAGGTTTTAATCTCTCTTTTGTCAGTGGCAGTTACCCTGTGTGTACACACACCTCAAGTCATTTAAGAACCAGACTGTGGTCTCATATCATCCATGAGGGGTTTCTGGGTTATTATTTTTATAGTAAAAATCACAGGTGTTAAATAACCTGTTCTAGGTTACCTGAAAGGTCCTATGGCACGTGTGAATAAAACTGAAGCCTCCCAAATTACAGAACTGTTGTTTCCCTCAGATTTTAGTAACTGTTCCTGCCACCACAAAATCCTGATTTACCCTATTCAGCAAAAATGATTTTTCTCTTGAAAGTCAAAAGGCGTGTGTGTTTTTTTGGAGGTAATACATCTTTACAAAGAATTGTTTTCCTTACTGTATCATCCTCTACATCTTTCTTGACCTAATCCTGCATTTCTGAAGGAATGCTGAAATGTGAAAGTTTGTGCTTTCACTCCACATTTGATCTGTTGTTTGTATATTCTCCTTTAGTTTTTCTACCTATTGCACTTACAGAATCCTAGAAGGTTTGGGTTGGAA
>NW_010256836.1:0-977 GCF_000690775.1 Eurypyga helias | reverse complement strand
CCCCCCCCCCAATATCTTCATCCCAATCAAGGCATAACTGGTTTATACAAAGAGTTTTATGATAAAAGGCAATAACACAATGTCATAAAAAACTCTATAAAATTGTTAAAGAGCAGTTTGTTTGCATTTCTCCTGATTGATATGTAAATACAGTTTGAACTGTGTTTGCTCGGTCTCTAGTGCTTAATAAAGAGATGAATTCACCTTTCTGTGGAACAAGTAAACAGACTTTAAACTAAGCCGACATCAGACAAAGTGGAAACGAGTTTATTTAATCGAAACTAAATCTAGTTTAAGAAAGATAAGTCAGTGTACATAATAATCCATTACAGTAATTACACCCACCACCAACTATGTGTTTATGAGCTTGTCGAGACACAATAAAATTCATTTATTTCTCCCGAAGTCTATAATGAAAAGTCACTGGCTGGATCTCTATCGAACACGCTAACTCCAATATTGGTGGGGGGATAATTATTCTCTGCTGTATTAACCAGTGCTCCTCACTTTTGGACGTTCCTGTGTTTGAAAGGATGCAAACATTAATTACATGTGAAGGGGAAATATCGACTTAACCACAGCACTTTTCCCTCGGTCTTGTATATTAACTCCGGGAGAAACTAACCCTAATTAAAAAATCCGTGGAGTTAACCCTGCTCTCGCTCCCTCGGTGGGAGCTGGCAGCACTATGCCATGGACCAGGAATTCCCAACACTTTCTTCTTGAAGCAGAAATAACAGCACTAAGCTCCAGACAACACACACACTCACACCCTGTCATGCTTAGCATGATGCTATGGATCTGAAACGAATATTCTGCCTAGAGAGGGAAAAAAAACCCAACCAGGAATATGCTTTGGGTTAGTTAAGAATGTCGCTGTATAAAGCAGGACGCAATATAAAGAATGAAAGGTCTCGAAATTCCTGTTGACACACGTGATGTTCTCTAGTTAGAAATAAAGGGGTAGGGGGAGTGGG
>NW_010256835.1:2593-18873 GCF_000690775.1 Eurypyga helias | reverse complement strand
GATCCAGCCTATTCAGATCGGGAGGTTTGCTTGAATAAGTAAGGAAGTGAAAAAGCAATTCATGAAATTTCATTCCTGATGTCAAACTACATTCCAGCTCCTAACTGTGCTGGCATGCCCTGGGAAGCAAGGAGTTAGCCTGGTCAGCAAGTTAAACTGACCTTTAAAGGCAAAACATCTGTCGGGAGTTGTGAGAAGTTCCGTCAAACGGATTAAGGCAGCCGACCCGCTGCCCCGTGGAACCACGAGATACTCGTGGTACCAGTTGCTGCTGTTAACTCAGATAAAGTCTGTCGAGTACTTTAGCTAAGAAGAGTCATACAGCTCAGAGGTTTCCATTGAGATTAGCTAACTATTATTCTACTAACAAAATAAAAACCACCTATCTGTATTTTTGTAAAAAGTATAGACTGGAGATCTCCAAATTGCTTTTATTTTCTACGGAAAAAGACAGTGGAAAAGCAATTACTTCCCATCATATTCAGACATTGAAAAATAACACTCTTAAGCCTAAGTTTCTCCCATAATTTCTTTAAAAGAACAATAATGTTACTGATTTATAACAATTTCACTAAGGACTACTATAAATGTTAATACACTTAAAGCTGAATAACTATTCCACTCCACTTCTAAAACCAGAGTTCATCACTTAGAAGCAGTTTGGGTAGGTAAGTATGACAACCCACAGAAGAGTATGATCATGCCAGCGTTGTGCAGCAAGACAGGCCCCTGCCCAGCAAGATGAGGGATTCCAACCCCAGGCCTACACTGCGGAACTGTGACGCATTTGAAGTCTAGGCCCCTACTTGAAAACCACTATATTGTCTACTGATGAGGGAACTCTGAGGGTAGAAACTACTGAAAGAGGTCTTTATTGTACATCGTAATTTGGAGGGGAGTTCAGAGGGGAAAACAACATTTCTGCATGTTTATATAAGCAAATGCTTTCCAGGTCAGGCTAAGCAAGAGGGGCATTAAGACACAAAAGCTGGAAAAAGAGACAGACTGAGCCATAGATGTTCTGTCACTCTTGTTCTTAGAAGCCAGATACACCCAGCTCTTAAAGCAAACAGAGGCCAGAGATTTGCAGTAATAAAAGTTACAAACACAATGCAGAGATGTTTTCACACGAACCAGAGAGCATGGGCATGGCCCAGAAAATAAAAGCAGTTACTGCTATTGCCCCAGTTTGAGGAAAATTAAGTCTAATGCATGTACTAAAATTATTCGATTTAAAACAAGAATACACAGAAGACTGTTTCTGTCCAACAACTGTTTATAATTTCCCTCTCTTACAAAGCAATAAATAGGTAACTAACGCAAACTTAATCCCAGTGTTATGAAAGTATTATCACCTAATAGAATACTGTTGCAGTGGGTGGACAAAAACAGCCCTGTAATACACTGCGGTGTTTGGGGGACCTTTTCATGAAGTGTCATCAAGTCTAAAATCACAGCCGAGGGGGGGGGGAGGGAAATCAGAGGAGAGTAATAAATCACTCTTCAACTTGCTAAATAAGAAGCATTTCTCCTTTTAAGCTTATGGATGACAGAAGCTTCTGTAGTGCCATTGTTTATAGCTGCATAGCAGATTTGTAGCCAGAATTACGCTTACACAAGCAATTCATTTTTTCATCCAGCAGCAGAAGAGGGGAAAAATTAAAAGCAAGTAATTTTGGTGTTAGCTTCTTGGGAGAGGAATATGTTCTCTTCAGCACTGCTGCTTGCTTTTTTTTTTTCCCCAGCACCAGAACAAGAGGCAGAAATTAGTAAACAGAGTGTGAAAACTGACTATATCCTCCTTTTATTTCATAAGCCATTAATTACGACACTCGGACTGGCAAACTCTCTTCAGATCCCTGCTCCTTCAGGTGAGAATTTGAAGGGCATACCGTAAAGAAAGTCTGGGTTCCCAGCAAGGGAAAAAGAGGCACACCAAACATACGCTCATGAGTGAAGAGCTGGCGTATTTCTAACAGAAATGAAGATATCCTGTGATCCTTTCACTAAAGACTGTATAACCAAAAAGGGGGCAAAGATTTCATAGGATCACCACAATTTTAAGACCACACTGCTTCTAAAATAATTGACTTTACAACATGAATACTGTTTTAACATCCTGTATATGTAAAACACCTATGTATTTAACTAAAATCACCTTTTTTCCAGCACTGGGTTTTTAAAACCCCAACTGAGCATAACGTTGACTCAGTCCTCCTTTCTTAAATATACTCCTCTCATTTGTTTACAGAAAAAGGTAGGTCCAGAGGTGCCTGCCTGCACAAACAAAACTAAGAATTGCAGCATTGCCCCAAAGACACACGCTCTCCCAAAAAGCCCTGCTTTGCCATCTGGGAAACGACTTGGGGCCACTGCAGAATGTATGGCATCTGGTGGGCAGAGCCTGAGCAGCGGGAGGGACAGCATGGCTATTGGCAAGGAAGCTGGAAAACACTGTTTCTAACCTTGCCCCACACGTGGATTAAGGGTAGAAATAAGTACCTACACGAATAATGACGGAAAAGTAGATACACACTAGTAAATACGCTGAAACCAAAGTATTTCTGAAACATTTTCACTAGTTTTCTCTCACTAATTCTGCCCCAAGTGAACACTAGCTTTTCACGTGCGACACTGACTTTCCCAAGCTCGTCCCGATTCTCCGTGCCCTCAAAGACCGGGAGAGAACATCCTGGGAAGGCGCCCCGCGTTTCACAAGTCAGCCTGCGCTAGTTCTAATTAAGGAAGAACTTATTTCTTTTTAAAATGAAATAAGCCAAACAACGTTTACCACATGAAGAATGGTCAGATTTTCACATGCTAGCATATTCTGCCAAGCTGTAAAAACCAGTCCATTTATGCAGTTTCGCTCACCGCCAGAAAGCTGAACAGACAAAACCCAAAGGCTGAATAATTTCCCTGCATTGTTTCGAAATTCAGGATATAACAAATATGTATTATTGTAAAACATACAAACCGAGCACAAAGTTCCAAGCATAGCATTTCAGAAACGCCAGCCACTTCGAAGCCTGAGCACTGACAAGTTGCATACGGTTGCGACTGTGCTATCGCGCTGAACAATATGCCATTCAGTCAGCTGCTCTTCTCAGAGCAAGGGTTGGTATCTGATGACAAATTCCATTCTAGTAAGAAGATTCCTTCCCCTCCGTTTGCCAAACAACATTTAAAGAGAGAGCGTTTCTGTAAACATCATTTGCTTGGAGGTAATGCCACCAACCCCTGCAAATATTTTATCACCAATTAGCTAAAAAGGATCCAGCAAGCAGAGACACAGTGTCTGGCTGACACCGCTCAGGAACCCTGAGCGGCGTATTTCCTGAGCTGGTGCAGCTTGGGCAGAAACATCTGGTGTGCTGGAGGAGGCTACAACATGTTTACAAACTGCAGGCAGCTGAACCTCTTGCAAATGTTTTTTAGCATTAATTAGAAAAAAAATGTTTAGACACTTTTGTTTCTGAAGGCATTACCATCACTCCGCTGATTATGCTAATGGTGTTCTACTGCTATTAAAATACATCGAGGCGCCAAGCAGACAACTGCCCCATTTTCCAGCCTATTTAACAAGTTCAAAACATAACTACTCATCCTTTATCTCCTTGCTACAATAAACTTTGAGGAAAAAAAAAGGGTGAAGCCTTCTGGAGACAGGAATCATTTTATATTTAAAACAAAACAACCCAAACAACCAGTTATCCAAATTATCACTCCTACATTCAAGAAAACCCTAAAAATGATTAAATGGCCCTGACACTATTAACAAGAAGCTACCCTGCAAAATACTGAGCAATGCAAACAGCCATACGTTTTTGAAGACAAAAAGCAGAAGGTCAGGAATTCAGCCATTCGGGTATTTTACTAAAAACCAGATTAACTGATATTTAAAACAAAGAAGCTATTAGTGTTTTCTGGTCTGTATGGTTCATAAACTTAAAAGCATAACACTATGCATGTTACTACTCACAGTGGTTTGTTATTTAAAGCTTTTGGTATTTGTACAGCTACAACAGATGATTCAGGTTGCATCTCAATGATCAAACCACATATGTTGATCTATCACATTATTACTAAGCTGAAACATCACGCTTCCATACTTTTCCCACTTTCAGTGAAAAAAAGATGACTTATGCCACAAATTCTGCACCAAAACTAACAGGACTGCCCCTCTCCCCCATCACTGATTAAGCATTGTGCAAATGACCAGCTGACAAACCTACTTTTAGCACCTCTCGTAGCTGTTGAGGGATTACAAACAGATTTTTGCTGATACTGCTTCTCAAAATTTAGCTTTTTCTCCACAAAATTTAAATTTCTCTTCCGCTAGACATCACAGATAAGCTCTGACCACAAGCACAGTCGCTAATTCATAAAAGCTATTCAATCACTTAATTGCACGTGAATTTCTACAATTAAAGAATTCAGAATATAGAACTGAGTGGCAGAACACCAAAGTCTGACCGGACCTTTAATTGTCAGGGCCTAACTCTTTGTCTGTATCATACATCTGCCTCTTCTCTGAGCTACAGACATATTCATCGCCAAATCAGTATTTCAATTTACCATAAAAGAAAAAACAAACATCCATATGGAGAGTCCACTTATTTTCATGAGAAATAATCACGAAGCACTTCATCAGATGGCTCTTCCCTTTTTGGGTTGAAAGTAGGGTAAGAAGTCAAGCTTTAAATGAAAAGTGGCGTAGTAAGAGTTGACAAGCCCCTACTGAAAACCCCCAAACTTTGAAAGCACTGAAGAACAACAAGCTTCAAAAATAGCACTAAATTTATTTACAGAATGCAAAAGAAGAATGTGGGTTAAATCATGGTTGTGTGGCCCTCAACCCAGCCAAGCAGGATTCCAGCAGGTATTGTCCTACAAAACAGAAGTAGGAGGTGAGGATCAAAAATGACTCCTCCATTTACTGAAGGAGCCCTGAAATTCAGAGGAAGCAAGATTTTGAGTAGAAGCATCACATAAGGGCGACTCATTAGAAGGCAAAGGTATCCGAGGGTTATGCTAGTGCCTGCCAGCTCGCCCAGGTAAAGGAGCGGAAGCCAGCACGACACTCTGCAAAGCACAGACTTCCTTACGGACGGGTTCCCTGCGGGCACTTCCACGGTGCAGCTGAGAGCTATTGTAAAAGACAATCCGCAATTTATTTCTTGAAGATTCCCAAAGCGGTAAGCAGAAAAATCATAAATCACAGAACGGTTTGTGTTAGAAGGGACCTTAAAGATCATCTAGTTCCCACACCCTGCCATGGGCAGGGACACCTTCCACTAGACCAGGTTGCTCCAAGCCTCATCCAGCCTGGCCTTGAAGACATCCAGGGATGGGGCATCCACAGCTTCTCTGGGCAACCTGTCCCAGTGCCTCCCCACCCTCTCCGCGACAGATTTTTTCTACTGTCTAGCCACTAAATTCCACTTCCACAGTCGCAAGGTCCTCTTCCAGGACTTTTCTGCCACGTTGCTTTGAACAACGACAGAGTTTGGGGTCCAAAAGCAGCCCCAGCAGCGTGGTGAACAAGGTGTTAGAGCTGGGAATCAGAGAACACGAGCTTGCACGCCTGCGGCTGACTTGCCAGCTGATCACAAGCAGCCCCATGTCACAATAGTGGTGCTTTGCTCGCTGCCCTTCACTGTCTGTCGTGAGAGCAGGGTCTGTCTTTTCCCCAGGTATCTGTACAGCACCAACTACTACAGGTAACAACATCCTCCACTTTGTTACAGGGAAAAAAACAATCACGAACTAAAGAAATCATGGCAAAACAATAAACACAAACCAGAAGTGGTGATGTACCCCTCTTAAGTGTATTACACCAATCACTGGGGAGGCAAAATAAATTCTAGCATGAAGGGAAAGTACTTCACCATCAAAACAGTCTGTATAGAAAACGAATGTTCAGTGCACAAACACGTTTTAGATTTTAAAAGGACTCTAAGCATGCTCCAGGTTGCCCTCCTTGAACCAATTTGATTCCCTTCCACCCCTGAAGCAATTATTCCATAAAGGAGAAGCAATACTGAAATATCTCTTACTTCAACGTGCAGCTAAGACTTTTCCCATTTATTTCTTTGAAACAAGATTTGCTATTTTGGACATATACATGCAAATAAAATAGAAAGGGCAAGTCATATGACAAAATTATGTTCTACTGGAAATTTTTCCTTTTGTTGTAAGTAATATTTTTCTATATAACAGTTATCATCCTTACTTCAAGGATGCACTATTCCTCCCAGTTCTACCTGGAACAGAGTGAACTTGTGAATGGAAAATAATCAAGGACTGTGGCATGATACCGCTATTTCACTTCTGTGTGAAAATGCTGTCAGAGCTTCCCATTTTCCTGAAGCAGATGAATCTCTAATAAAAAAACCCAAACCCAACCCAACTGCCAAGAAAACCCCAGCCCCCCCAGGCAAATCTAAAATGAAACCAATGGCTGAGAATGTCTTTGTACTAATTCCATTCATATTGCAAGTTCCAAGCAATTCCTCACTTTTGGTGTGTCAAAACACCTTCAGGATCTTAAATATTCTCAGTGGTCGTTTACGTGCTCACACAGTATGACAAAAAACTATTTAAACTTCTGTAAACGTTGATATTAAAACCCACCTGAGGCTCACTGCCCATAGTTTGCTATAAATTTATAAACCAGACTAGCATAGGTGAAAAGCTCCAATGATGCTAGAAATATTTCATCATATCTTCAACACAAATAGCAACGCTGAAGCTTAATTCCACTATAAATATTGCTTGATTTGTGTCTAAAGTCAACAGTAGTCATTCTCTTGCAGAGTACTCATCACATTCGAGAGTGTTAAAAAACAGTAAGTCGCTCTCAACTCAGCCCTCCAGTAGTATCTTTGGGAGGCCCCGCAAACTGAAACAATTAATTGCTGCATATTTATTAATTATGAGAGGGTAGCAAGCATAAAATTCATTCTTCTAACTGAAGTGATTGATATGAATGAGGAACAGGACAAAGTGATTTGCAGGTCCTGCCTACATGAGGATTTTATTACAAAGTGGGTTAGGGCAGGGATTTTAAAGCACAATAATTCTTCTGTACTAGAAATATCAACTGTATGGTCTAGCTTAATTAACTGAAGTGGATTAAACTAAACCACATAAAAGAAACTTGCCGAACAATAACAGTGTTCACAGGCAAGAAGTGTGGAAGAGCAGCTCCAGACTTCACATACAAGGACGATGCCTGGGACTGATGGTACATGTGCAAGAGGCATGGCTCCATCAAAGACTGCCTCTTTTTTTTTTTTAATGTAGTCCTGTATCAGCTTTTCAAACCTAAATCAAGGCTCAACAGGTATGGATTTGATGCAATGCACCAGAATGCAAAGCTGTTACACAGGACTTCATTGTGCCATTTATTGGCCGTTTCCAAACCTTTCATTTCCTTGTGGAAGTATATGTTCTTCTGTTTGCCAGCAACAGACTTTTCACCATATTGTCCTGAGAAAGTAACAAACATGGTTTTTCTCATTCATTCCCATATTCTTGAACCAGACGGGCATGCTGGAGGGAAGTGTAAGTGAAGTCTAACTACAGAACCAGCCCAGGCTGAGCACCAGCGCTGTCAGCACGTTCTGCAAGTCCTTATCTGCATATTCCCTCGCTATTTTCTCAGTAACAAGATTATGCTTTTAAAACACTGCTTATAACTGACAGACCAGTTCCCAACCCCCTTATTTTTATAAGAGATAAATATAAAATTATAATCCTCCTTCATGTTTGAACACATGCTGTTCAACACAATTATGGGAAGAAAAACTGCGCTTCAGTAATCCTTTGTCTTCACTTAAACACTACCAGCTTATACTGCAGTCTCTAAATATAGCCAACAAACCCTGGATGTGTGAGAAATCAGCACAACCCCAGTAAGAGCAGCACAGGGCAAGGAGAGGAGCAGGAGAGCAGTGAGTCGTATTGAGCACCGCACTGTAAACCCCATTTCTTCAGTGGCACAGTGACCCACGCAGGACAGGGTACCCAGCCACGCCAACGTTAAAGACGGGATACGCACAGGGATCTGACAGGCGTTCGCTTCACACCAACGGGGCGTCTGAAGCACTGAAACCAACCCAGCAACGCCTTACAGAGGCCACTTCCAGATCAAAGAGTTGCACTTCAGCTGTACGCGGGCACCGAGCAGCTGCTCACGGAGAGCACAGGCCTCCCGCACCCCTTCCCTCCACTACTGACAAGTACGCAATGAGGGACAAGCCTTCAAGGTGACGGCCTAATGCTGCTTCCTCCCACTGAAACAGAAGGCTGAGTTTGGACACTCAGTAAACGATGAACTCCGTTAGCAAGTACCTTTCTCCTCTCCTTTAACTGTCATCACCTCAAAAGGAGCGTCTGTCTTCTTCTGTTCAGCTTTTTTGGGTTTCTGTTGCTGGCGCTTTTTTTAAGTACAGATCCACTACACCAGAGGCTTAAATAATTGCTTACATCACAGGGGTCATAGTTACAAATACAAGATCACAGCACTCGTTTCTTTTCCACACCACAGTAGTTAAGCAACGGGTGTCATAAAGTTCCTGCAGTAACAGCGCAGAGTGACTTAAGCTGGGAGTTGTGGCAACGCAGCGCAGAGCGCCGCTCGGGCAATAAACGGGAGGTGTTTGTATTAAACTGAGTGGGATTTGCATATACACTATGACACTTCTGCACTACCTGGCACTGCAGCGAGTGCCCACGGAGATAAGAGTCTCCTATCAGGGTGTGAAAGTTTGGGGTTTAAGACATCTGCAGGAGGATCAAGGGTTTGTGTACAAACCATTACTACCACTCTCAATAAAAGAAGTAGTGAAAGTTCTTGATACGTATGAATAAGAAACCACTAACAACTCTGGATAGCTTTATACCTTCTGCAGGAGCACACACCCTCTAACTTCAGAAACATTTCATCTAGATTCTGCATACACTTCTCACACTGGATGACACAGAAGTGTAAGACTACCTTTATCTTTCTTATAAGAACTGTAAGAGTAAACTACTTTGAAGAGGAATAATGATGAGCTATCACGGTTAAAATGGATTTCTTGTTTAGAATGATCTCTAAAAAGGGCAAATTAACAGGTTGTAACTCTTCTATGGTGCACAGCTTCGATGAGAATACCTGAGGTGAGCTGAATCATCTTAACAAGCAGATTTACTGTTTCACTAGTGCACTCCAACTACTAGTTACCTGGTAGCACTGTCAGGCCAGGATAGCATATAGCTACCCTTCCTTTACTCTCCATTCAAAAATAGGATAAAATTTCAACTGTGAAATGCACAAAGGGCATCAGGAGTTACCTGTTAGACAAATTTCTATTACAGCACAAAAATAAAAGACCCAGGGTAAGCCACAAATGTTTCAGAAAGTAAATTAATCTGAAACCCTTATTCAAAACTTGGGAAGCAGGAAAATTCACGGTATCATTAGAAATGCCAAGAAGAATCTGTTGCATTGCTTTCCAAAGAGTCAACAATAAAATTACCTGTAAATATTACAGAAACTTCACTGAAATAAATTCAATAGTTTGTTCAGGTAAGGACTACCTGAAAGTAACCTAACAAAAGAAAAAAAAAATGGGGGGTGGGGAATCATTGTGCTCCTGGTGATGACTGTAGTGTTAGAAACTGTAGAATTCTTGTTAGACAAAGCAAACGGGATGCAGAAATACAGAAAGGAGCACGGCTAAAACTCCAGGAGCAGCAGGCCAGATGCTTTACTGGAAAACTGACGGATAATTGCTAAATTCAAGACTTAGATACTTGAAGTTAGATACTAACATCAAGCTGTTAGTATCCACCCTGCAACACAGAGCTGACAACAAAATGCAAGTCCAGTGGTCCTGACTACTCGCTTCCTCCTCCTCGCAGCTTTTCCTACTACAGCATCCTGGGTGCACAGTACGTGCAACAACAGGACAAACTCAGAGACAGCATAAGTTAGAAGCTGCGGAGTGGCATAAATCTAATTAAGTCTAAGTGGTAAGACTAAAGGAATGTAAATTAGAACCAGATCCATATCGGCTTCCTCACATGAAAGTTGCACTGAATCAGACTTCCTCTGGATTCTCTAGATCCAGCCCAACATTCCTACCCTGTGGAAGTGAAAATCAAACTAGAGTCTCAGGCGATAGATAACCAAAAAGAATGCATTTAAGGTTAAGAAAATTGAGAATATATATTCAAAATACATTAAAAAAAATTTTTTACTCAGTTGAAAAATAGGTTAAGCTTTTGCCTTTTCTACAAACACGTAAGTTAGTTTACGAGAGAAATCCCCCAGGCCAAAATCCCAGTTACTAGTTCCTCAAGGACATCCACTGCTGTGGATGTCAATAACTGCAGCCATCAACCAAATCGCCCCGCGACAGGGGAAGCCGTAAAAACTTGGTACTCCCCCAGCAGCAAGGCGAACATGAGAGAACTGCCAACCCAGTACGCGTTACAAAGCTCAGAACCAGGAATACAGAAGGGCTCAGAGTACAAAACCATTTTGGGAACTTCTGAAGGAGCGAACTACTGCAACCTTGACAGTTTGCGTACACACAAAATCTCTGGGACTCATCCAAACGCACTGTGTTTGTTTACTTTGCAATTAGGTAGTAAGTTGATAGCAATCAATTCTTCTACTTATCATTCAAGGCAAATACTTTTCAAAAAAAATACATAAAGAATAAAGAAACAAAGATCAGAAGAAGAGAAGCTGAATCCATCTTAAAGGGTGATTCTATGCACAGAAGCTACACACAAAAGCAATTTGAAATCCAAAGCACCATTTTTCTAGTTAGCATCTATTCAGGCTGATATCCAAGACGCAGACACTTCCTCAGGGCTTACGCTACTCAGAAAAAAACCTGTCAGACATTCACAACTAAGGATGCAGGTAACAATCTGTCCTCCAAAGCAGCACCCCACTTTGGCAGAATTCAAAATACTACTCTAACTTCAGTTAACCCGTCTTAAACACTTATTGTGAACGTTGAAAGCAAAAATTTTACTCAATCGATTGGCAACATGAGCCTCTGTAGCTGCAACTGGCATCATTTACACCGTTAACATCCCATAGTCATCTTCCTGTAGCAGTGGAAGGAAAATGAATGCTCATTACAGCCTACCTCTTCGTTTTTCATGAACTGAACAGGAATCTTTGCAACCCACCCACTTTGCATGCTCATCCAGTCACGTGTTCTTAAATGTGAACAGGTCGAACTGATCGCAGAATCACAGAACTGTTTGGGTTGGGAGGGACCTTAAAGCCCATCCAGTTCCAACCCCCCTGCCATGGGCAGGGACACCTTCCACTAGACCAGGTTGCTCCAAGCCTCATCCAGCCTGGCCTTGGACACTTCCAGGGATGGGGCATCCACAGCTTCTCTGGGCAACCTGTTCCAGTGCCTCCCCACCATCTCGGGGAAGAATTCTTTCTTGATGTCCAATCTAAATCTCTCCACTTTCAATTTAAACCCGTTACCCCTTGTCCTGTCACTACAGGCCCTTGTAAAAAGTCCCCCCCAGCTTCCTTGTAGCCCCTTCAGGCACTGGAAGGTGCTATAAGGTCTCCCCGGAGCCTTCTCTTCTCCAGGCTGAACACCCCCAACTCTCTCAGCCTGTCCCCATAGCAGAGGGGCTCCAGCCCTCAGAGCATTTTTGTGGCCTCCTCTGGACTCGCTCCAACCAGGCTATATCCTTCTGATGTTGAGGGTTCCAGAGCTGGAACTGATATTATTAGGGTGTGCAAGTTCTCAAACTGCCCACAGTTTGACAGCAGTTCCATTACAACTTTTTGCCAGCTCACAGCTGGCAAAAGGGGCACTTTAATATGAATCAAGTATGTTTCCAAAATAACAGCAATGATTCTCCCTTGCATACTAACCAATTTCATTGCAACATATAGGTTTTATACCTGAGGAGGACAACCTTCTACAGGCTTCTGAAGACATTTTTCTACATATCTCAGGTTCAGTAAAATGCAAAGACCGATAAAGCCAGCATTTAGGCTGATATATGGTGTAAACATACAGCACCTGCATCCAACAAAGAGAGAACTAAGTTTCAGACTTACGTTTCTCATCATCAGCATGGACTAGAGATGCTGCTCTCGACAAAACATCCAGCGGGGTCTCCATTCCTCTCTGGATCCTGGAAAATTCAGAGTCAAAGTTTCAAAGAGTAAACTCACAGAGTCCTTAGCGTGAGCATCCTAGGTGGTATGCCACTTGCTCATAGCTTACACACATCAGGTTTTACAGAAGGAAGCAGTAACGAACAACAAGTGCATGACAGCGCAAAAGAATCAAAAAACCCAGGTTTCTGCTGCTCTCTTCATGTTATACCAGTGCAGGGTTTGTCAAAACTAAGTCACTGCTGAAAACAAGGAAACACTGCAATTGGCTTTCCCACCAACTACTTATCCAAAACCAACCAGAAAACCAAATTCTCAAGTACTTGACTGGTGACCACTGCTCATGGATGTAGCAACAGGCTTATCTGCTATATGTTGTAAGTGGTTTTGCCTCCCACATGCCAGCCTTACATCCCAATAAATAGCTACCTGAGACAATATCCAAGGATGCATCTCCTCTGAAGTGAAGATGACAGCTGGCCTGACTGCCTACGTAAGCATAAGGTTGTTTTAGACCCAAAGTATTCAATAAACCTGCAACCCACACTCTCCTGTGCCCACAGCGGAATCACGCAAAGCTTATAAGCCACTGAGACACTTCCTTACTCACGAACATTCAGTCGAACACTGGGCACGCATACATATAACAACACAGAGGGAAAAATGTAACATGTATAATGCCACCTCAGTAGCTGCTTTTCCTGGTTTTTCTCCCCTTCCCATACATGAAAAATTAACCCCATCCCATAAAGCCGTGCATTTCAGCACTATACTCCCCCATAAAAAAGGGACTGCAGCTTACATAAGCCTCTCAAAGCTTCACACGAACGGCTTCAAAACTGAAAAAGAAGTTCCAGTATGAAATTCCAAAAGATACGAAAGGGAAAGGAAGGAAGAACATAACACGTCGTCAAGATGCTTTTGTTAAAAGGCCAAGAACTTCAATATATTTTTAAATAAGGCGGCAACAGCATAGACAGAACTGTTAGGAAAACAAGTGGAGGAAGATAAATCCCAGGACTGTTAACAATTCCGTTGGGGTTTTTTTCCCCTACAAAACTAGCATGCTGTTCTGTCATAAGAACTGTTTGCTGTAACTTATTTTACAGTATGGTCTTTAAAAAAAAAAAGTAGTGGCAACTGCAGAAATCTCAAACACATGTATATCGACTTAACAACAAGCATGTGTTCGGGAAGCAATTTCCTTGACTTTGCGCTCTAAATAATAAACCTCACTATCCTCCCTCCCTCTTCCTAAATAACGTCAAAAGACTTTAAAACTAACCGAGGATTTTAAAGCATATTTTTTAAGTATTTTTAAGTTTAAAAAAATATTTTGTCAATAAAGAATTAAACGCAGTCTTGTTTCCAGAGACCTGTGCAAGAAGACACATACCTGAAATAACTAAGTGGAGCACTTCAGGATAAAAACATGCATCCTCCCTCCCTGTCAGAATCACCTTTTGCTCAAGAACAGTATTTTAACTAAACTTATAAAAATGGTTAACTCTTTCATTTAAAGACAGTACACGTGGGCAAGAGGTTTCAAAAAGCAAGATCTTAGATTCTTATTTGACTAAGCCTGTCTTCATTAAATCTTTCTTTATACCATGTTTGGCCGCACTCTCCTCCAAATCACAGCAAAGATCTGGAAAAGAGTCACTAAAGAAACCTTCAGTGTCATTCCACTTGCATCCCTTAGACCTCGATGCTTGGTTTCTTTTCTGCTGTTTTCTTGGAGTTTAAAGCAGCACCCCTTTATTTCTCCCCAGACTGACCCTCTCACACAAATTCCTTTAACAGAGTAAAAATTCAGTTGGGAAAAAAAGACTAAGATATGTCTGCTCAGACGATGCAGCTACACCACGCTGCTGGCTAACTCCTGGTTTAGTACTGACCAGCTCTGCCCTACATTTCAAAGACAGCAATACAAAGCTTTTTGATCAACTCTTTTAAAAACGCCTCTCGATAAAGAACAAGCCAATGGATATTAAGATGCCTTTTACTGAAAACAAATTGCTGTTATCTTGAGGTTTTCCAGTGATTTTCAAATAATGGGAGTAGCAGATGCCCAGTCCCTTTCCAGAACATACTCCTAGAAGAGAATTAGCTGGTGACAGAAGTCCACATTGAGAGAAGGAAACAAGAACCAAAGCTTAATTCTGTTCAGGAAATTAGACACTTTAAAACCAACTTCACTGAAACTGGCCTCAATGTAGTTGTGTGGCTTTGCGTGTTATGGAAGCTCGTCTCGTGAGAGGGCTGCAGAAGTGTTTCTGCAACAGTCGAGGTCTTGTGAAGAGTGTTGTGGCCATTGAAGAGCTTCTCTGAAGGGATGCTGTTAATGGAGATCTGCAAATTCCAGGTGCGACACCATATATGCTGCGACATTTAACATGCTGCACCCATTTACAGTTATGAAAGTTACGTTCAAGGAGCTATAAACTTCCAGATCGTTTTTCAAACAACATTAAATGTCCCTCTATCCCTAAATTAAACTAACAAGTCAGGGATAACAGTTCAGGAAAGAAAAAAGTTGCCTAGGAAACGAGAGGAGGAATCTTCTCCTAAGACAGTTCAAAGCTGAAAAGCCTAACTCCGTCTCGGGAAGGACAGCAACTGCTCCGGCCACTCCAGGGCAGCGGTCAGAGAGCAGCCTGCTCATCCTCAGGAGGGGTCCTGTTTCAGAACTGAAAGAACAGTTTGATTTCCAGCGTTCTGACAAAAGCCAGTTAAAAAGCAGAGTTCTGATAAAAGCCAGCTAGCTCCCCGTGAGACGCAGAAACCGGAATACGCAGCAGGAACGAACCTGCATCAAAGCTGAATCTGGGTAAGTCGCCCTGTCAAAAAGCAACGAGCCTGTGCACAAGTATTGCTCTACACCCAGATCTCGGTGGGGGCGGGGGGGCAAAACACAGGTACACAAACTTAACTTCCTCTGGGTAGAGCTGATTTAAACCCTATGGAAACAGTTTCACAAGTGTCTTCCTTGTTACAAAATCCTAACTTAGATTTAGAGAGACACAAGCCAACAGCACTTTTACAAGAGTTCAAGATACCTTTATCTACCGTCATCCCAAACACTAGTTTAGTATCTTACTCAGTCCTTGCATTTACCAGTTACTGCTCCCACTCGCGTGCCCCTAGCCTGTCCTCTCACCTACACAGCAGCGAAGAAACACTCAAAAACAGCCGAGACATGTAAAGTCATAAAGATACACCGTCCGAGCGACAAGGTAGCTCCTGAACACTGATCCCCTAGGAAGTTTTTTATGCAGAACACAACGCCCACCAGCGTGACGCAGCACCGCATATTGTCCCTCTCCTTTTCCAGCTGTTGCAAATTCCGCGTGCGGATGGAGTACTCTCCGCTTAGCAAACGCCTGGTAACACTCGTTTTGCAGACCAGAGAGAAATGAGAGTTTTTGAAAATGAACAGTCAAGCGATTTCATGGATTTATACAGCACCCGCCAAGCGTCGGGGAAAGCACGTGGGGAAAACCCCTGACGTTCCTTGTTTGAAACTTAAGTAAACAGGCAGTTGAGGAACTGGCACCAGGGGCTAACTGCAGACTGAACAATGGGACATTCATTCAATCCCTTGAAAGTCGTTATTCACCGTGGGGTATGCCAGGAAAGCTTTGAAATAGAGAGAAGAACTTTAGAGTGGATTAAGAAAAGGGGGGAAATAGCGAGGGGACAGAAACACAAAATATGTCTGCAGCAATCACCTGAATGATGGAGATGAGATGACTTTTGTCTAGAATGGATCTTAACTAGTAACCGAAGCAACAACTGGATAACGGAAACGAGGTAAAAGTTTGGCGATGAGAACAAAGTGCCCGTGCAAAAGACACGCTGTGCAGATAAGAAAAAAAATCAGAACTTCGACATAGTTGGGACGTGAAGATCTGAAGAGAGGTCACAGTCATAAGGATACTTGGGTTACATGTCTGACTGACCGACAGAACAGCAGCACGGCCAACAGCCATTGCAAACACGTTAACAAGAAACATCTGAAAGCAGACACTAGCAAGGGGTCTCTCTCAAAGCTGTTGAGTGTGAACACAGTGCCAAGGAGAGAGGAAGACTGAACTTTTCCATGCTGTAGGGACAA
>NW_010256835.1:0-2562 GCF_000690775.1 Eurypyga helias | reverse complement strand
TCTGGTACTTGAATTCATGTATCTCATGAAATTATAGAGATAAGATTGAAGAGAGATCAATAAACAAAGCCCATTGTAACAATGAAAAAAAGTGAGATGAGAACAAGACACTCAACAACCAATCAAGAGTGAGGACTGAAGTGAAAGAAGTTTAGATAAACACAAGCGGATGGAAAACAAGACTAACTGAAGAGGATGGTCAAAGAGGTCAAATGCAGCTGACATCTAGGAAAATACAGGTACTTCCAGTCAAATTCATAACCAGAAACACCTAGAGAAAGAGACTCCGGCTGATTTCAATGGGAGAGAGCTAAACTGCAGAGGAAATCCAGACATAACTTATCAGCACAATCAGTAAGTGTACAGGGGAAAGGAAGATAAAGCAACGGTTTGAGGCAAACCAGGTCAACATCTTATTTTTTAAGATAGCAGAGAGTAAAGCACATTTGCACTGAGACTGAGAATAACGATAAGCACATTGCACTCAACGTGTCTCCTCAATAGCTACAACACGTTCAACACCACCTAGATCACAGCTTCTACTTGTGGGCGCATAAATCCTGGGCCGAGACCCCCTCCTCACGCGAACTGTTAACTGTAAGCCCTCAGTTCCGACTGCAGCTGCCACGTAGCAGTGGTCATCCTTCCGCATTCACAACTCGCAGCCTCCAGCGTGGGTTCCGGCTACTCAGATGAAGGACTCCTCAAAATACCACTTTTTAAAAAAAATGGATTTATTTGGTACTTTGGGGGTTTTTTACCATGCTTGTTTTGCACGTGGAAAATGTGTTTGAATAGGCAAATCTTCGAACAGAAGCAACGATTTAACTCAGCACACAGAAAATTATAAGCTTAAAGCAAAGCTTTGGCATTTTACCTTGTGCTTGTCGTTTTCTTGGTGCATAAATTCTCCTTAACAGGGCAACATTCTAAAAAAACAAGCTACTAGCAACGGTATTTGAATTAAAAGCTAACAAACATAAGAAATTAAAGATGGAAAAGCCTAACCTGACCATGCCTTGCACGCACGAGATGCCTCAGTCCATCATACACGACACACGTTGTGTTGCAAACGTAAGCCGCAACATCCAACTACGGTAAAAGGAACTGAAACTACCTTTTATAACAGAAAACTTGCAAATGTATCTGAAAACAAATTGACTTCCCCAGCGTCTCCATGCCGTATTAGTGCTCAATGCTACATCTATTTAAACAGGAACCTCCTGATGCTTTATAACGCGACTGTGCTTCTTCAGTTAACGCGTGCCCCGAAGGCCCGTATCACTCATTTTCCATCCGGTTTTACCTACCAGCCTGACAGATCACCCCACTTTTGGGTGCTCATCCCTTACAGAACTGGCCTAACTCCTACACTGAGGTGAGGAAGAAGGTAGAAGCTAGGCGGTACGTTACATCTCACTGAGGCGGTACTGAGCAGAGGCAAGGAAGGCAAGCAACACAGCACCCTGCACCGAAACACCCCATCCATCCCCTGCAGAGTGCGTCAGAGATGCTGGCAATTCAGCAACTACGGTCTCAGCCCGGTCCTTTGCCTTAAAAAGCCATGACAATGTGCGGTGTCGATACACCCAAATTCTACCAAGAGTCTCGTCGACCCAACCCGTGTTTTACTGGTGACTGAATGCAGCACTTATAACGGATCCCAAATGTCCCAGTGAGAAGAGAGAGATGTAGGGGATTTATCATAGAATCATAGAATGGTTAGGGTTGGAAGGGACCTTAAAGATCATCTAGTTCCACCCCCCCTGCCATGGGCAGGGACACCTTCCACTAGACCAGGTTGTTCCAAGCCTCATCCAGCCTGGCCTTGAAGACATCCAGGGCTGGGGCATCCACAGCTTCTCTGGGCAACCTGTCCCAGTGCCTCACCACCCTCTCTGTGAAGAATTTCTTCCTGATATCTAATCTAAACCTCCCTGATTTCAATTTGTACCCGTTACCCCTTGTCCTGTCACTACAGGTTCTTGTAAAAAGTCCTCTCCCAGCACCCTTGTAGCCCCTTCAGGTACTGGAAAGCTTAACCAAAACCCACCCTACGTTAGAAATATCCTCACAAGCAGGGAGATGGGAAAATACCAATAAAGGTCAAGAAGTTTAGAGAAGAGCCTTAAAAAAAGTTTATGTGTTATTAAGGCAGGAGAGGCAGATTGCTGCCAGATTTTTCCCGTGTTGGATCGAAGGCTTCTTAATTCCACTGCTTGCAAAGAGAACTTCACTCGAGTTTCACAACCCGCAGCTTGTTCCTCGACGAGGAACGCTTTTCAAACAACTCCCTCTTCTTAAGTGAGAAAAATCTAATCGGAAAAATTACCCCGCGGGAGAAATCCTGGCGCTCTCAATCAGCGAGTGCTCTTCGGTTTAAGGGAAAAACCCCGACCCAACTGCGTTATTCCTCGTCGCTGATGATCCCAGAGCAGCGGGAAGGGAAGTGAGCTGGCTTCAGGGTTTCCCAGGCGGCAGTTGGAAGGGTTGGTGAATCCCATTGCCCGCACCGCCGGGAAGGGGCGCGCTGCTGTCACGCGCGGCTCGGCTGGGGAGCGA
>NW_010256834.1:0-3598 GCF_000690775.1 Eurypyga helias | reverse complement strand
CTGGCTGGAGTTAAACCACAACATTTCAGGGAGCAAATGGTAGCCTAACACTGAAGTATGAAAAATTCACCCAACTGAAAGTCCAGGCTACTGCTTCTTGGGTGTTCCTGATAGCCGAGGGGGTTTAAAGACAGCTCTGAGGTCCTGACACAAGGTAGGGGTCCCTAAGCATACTTCCTTCATTGTGGCCACACCCCATTTCCTGATCTGCTTTGGTTGCAGTGTATGGAGCTTATGCCAGAGTGAGGAACTCAAACTAGCAATTTTCTGTTTTGTTGGAAAACAAGGTAGAAAGCAATGGATTAGCTCAAGAAACAAAATTTGCTATTGCTACAGTTTTAGTATGTCACGCAGGAGAAGAAGGTTCAGGCTTCACAATGACTTCAAACATAGAAGCAAAAAGAGGGAGGAATCAAAGAAAAGGTTTAAAACTTTTCAAATAAATTTGAATTTTGATTAAGTTAGCTAGTTACTTGAATGTCTTTTAAGCATCAGTTGCTGAAAGGCTTAACAATAAAGTAACAGGTATGTATCTGCTATATTCAGAATTCTGTTAATCCAGCCGTAAGTTGTAAATCTATACATTAGTTGGGATGTTTTAGTGACACGAAATACAGGCATGGAGCCCCAGTAATTTGATAACGTGACCAATACCCAGAGGTGGAACTGACAGGGAACATCAGTCCTGACATACTGGATCTCTTCATTGTCCTGCAAGCTTGCTCTCCTCTCTTCAGAAATGGGTGACACCTGAGGTTTAAAGAGGGAGAAAATCATCTGCAGGATGAACCCTACCTGTTCTGTAGTACTAATCTCTATTTTTTAATTACATTTTTTTTTCCTTTTTTAACGCTAAGAATATTTTTGGTTCAGATGTGCCTATTACTAACAACTACCTGGTGGAAGGTAACATTGGGTTTTCTAAGGTCTTATGACTACAAGTAGTTTGGAACAAGCGTGAGGCTAGCAACCATGATAGCAGTTCTTAATGCACAGCACTTGAGGAGGCAAGGACGGATGCTGAAGTAAGGATAACAGTAGGGATGTTATTATTTTGAAATTATAATTGCTGCTTAACGTGCTGATGGCACAGTCCTACACAGGTGTGGTTTCAGAGTGTTCTTGTGCTTTTATGACTGCTTCTTGTCCTGTGGAAATTTTAATTTAATTTAATTTTATTTTATTTTATTTTATTGTCACTTAAATTAGTCGGAGAAATGGTTAGTGTCAGAAAACCCTGAAGAAAGAAAATTGAATGGAAATTCTGATAATTAAATAATCAAGGAACATAATATGGCTAAATGCCATACTAAAGCATCTTTAAATAATAATTTCAAAAAAGGTATTAATTTCCTTAGAAGTTCTGGTAGTTCAGTCCTGCAGAGGAGGGCGGTTGTGGTTTCAAGGGATATGAGAAAAGAAGGTGATGATGCTTGTGTTGTGGGAGGTGGAAGAGAACATTGCACCTGACTGAAAACAAATTAGATACTCATAGTTTCAGAAGTAATTTCATCATATTCTATTTCTGGGGAAAAAAAAAAAAAACAAAACCAAACCAAAAAAACCACAAAAAACCCAAAACCAAAACACTAAAACCAATTTCAAAAGGAAAATCAAATAATTATTCCCAAAATAATTTGTTATTATTACTGGCAAGGACTTTCCCATACATTTCTTGCTTTTTTCAGTGTAACGTGGTTTTGGAAGAAAAATTAGATGTTGTCAAGACTTGAACAATCAGGAAAAAACCCCATTATTATGTTTGAGTTAACTTTTAATTTCCCACCAATTTATTAAAAAGCTGCAGTTTCCTAAGGTTCTGCAGTGCCTGTTGGGAGTTATAACTTGGTTATACTATAATCCAGTTATTTCCTAAAAACTGATCCAGTTTACTCAACTGTACTTTCAATGTTTGGTTGACAACTGCACTGTCAACCATCCTCTGATTAAACTCATTTTTCTCTCTCCATTAAATCAACACTTAACTCTCTGGGAGTTTAGCATATCTTGACAGCGTTGATTAACAAAATAATCTGGCTGAGGTGCTACAAGTAAATTATGCAACAAATACACCTAAAAGTAGATCTCGCTGCATTTGGAGCTTTACTGAAGTCCAACAGTTCTCAGGTCAGACAATCACACGGAAAACTCAGCCACAGCTTTTTGAAGTGAGTGTCTAGTCATAATGGCTGTGAGCAGAAGTATGAAGATATGACCTACAGGCATCTTAACAGCTTGATATGAAGAAAAGAAACTTAGATTTTAGGAAATTATTCTTAACAACGGTATGATTGTTTCTCATTCCTCAATTATCATGTATTGTGGATTCCAGTTGAGATAAGAAATCACAAGTGCTTTTGGTGAATCCTTGTATTTCACCTGATGAAAATTGATATTTGGAATTTTTTGTGAACCATTTTTTTCCTGAATTCCAGAGCCTACTTCAATGTTCCACTCTTTGAGACAATTTGTGTGTACCTGGTGCATGAAGATTCCATGTGCTCCAGAGTCATATTGGTTAAAACAGACTTTGTAAAGTTAAGGTATATGTGGTTTTATATTTTGATAGTCACAAGAGGTGACGTTTACAGCTTCCAAATAGAGAGAAGTTTACCAAACACCTGTATCCAATTTGGATAATACTCTAGCTAATTTATGTGGTGGCTGTGTGCAACTTTGAATAGGCTCATCAGGAAAAAAAGGAAATAATTCCCCACCAGCCCACCCCCACCCCCAGACAAGGGAAGTCAAGTATCTCCTGGAAATAATAAAAATATAATTTCTGTTTTTCACCATACAAACAGTTTGTGATGTATAATCCATACTACATTTTTATGGAAAAAAAACGTGGGAATTTTGGATATCTCAGGGACCTTTGTCTTCTCCAGCCTGAAGAAAACGATACCTCTATCATCTTTTCAACTGACGGATATTTCTTATGTAATAAAGTATTTCTTTTCCTCATCAAAATAACACAGCAAATTCCCAGTGAAACAATCATATTGCAAAAAGAGGTTGCAGTGAAAATGACACCACTAGTGGCTATACAGGAATATTAAGAGAGAAAAATGAACTGGAAAGCATACTGTATGATAATGCTTGGCAGAAAAAAAAAAACCAGTTGTGACCCTATTTTGGTTCATATACTGTGCATCTCTGGTGTAAAGGTATATTAAAGAAATGCTAAGATTGCCTGGTTGTGCATTCAGAAGTTCAGAAATACAGGGGGCTGCATCTACAGCCTTGACTCTTCCCTTCTATGTTTGTTCACTGTAGCACATCTTTCATTTTGGGATTGCACAATATTCTGAAAATATTAACAGACCTTCCACCTTTCTAAAACTTCAGGTACATATTGTACTTGTAATTTTTTGTAATGTCAGCCTGCGTTATTCATACCATTAGGTTTTGTCACCACAATGTATCATACCTTTATTCTTGCACTATCTTCTGTGTTTGTTGTAGCCAATTTTAGAAGGAAGTTTGGAATATTCTTTTCCCGTCTTCTGGGCTACTCTAATCTACTACAAATTATTGTAAACAGTTTTGCAGCTAGCATTTAACTTAATATTAAATGCTGTCATGGTTTAACTCTGGC
>NW_010256833.1:20826-21351 GCF_000690775.1 Eurypyga helias | reverse complement strand
TTTTTTTTTTTTTAGTTTTCATATCTTATTTTTCCTGTAATTTTTAAGAATTTTACAATTCTTATTGAAAATTATATTTAGTTTTATTTTTTAGAGAATTTATAGTCTGTTTTTTTAATGGCTCCCCTATTCTGGTTTAGAATCTAAAAAAAAAAATTTTGATTCAGGGCTGGAAACCATTTGCTGGACAGCATTTTCAGCCCTTTTAATGCTCTAAGATGTGAACTGGTTATTCTTTCAACTGATTTCAGTCATTTACAAACAGTTCTATGAATTAAGGAGTAATCCTGGCGGACAAAGTATCTTTTAAACCTTCTTCCAGTCTTTCAGCTTGTCTGGTTGGAATTCTTGGGTAAATGGCCAACTGTCAGCTTTCTTGAGTGTTACAATTTGTAAAGAAAATCTGGATTACTTACATAAAAGTCTGCAAAATCTATTCCTGCATTCACAAAATAGAATTATTTCTGGTATTTCTGAAGATAGATTTTCAGTATATGGGGTTTTTCTAACATATTTGGCTATAAT
>NW_010256833.1:0-20788 GCF_000690775.1 Eurypyga helias | reverse complement strand
TGGAAATAGTACAACCTTAAGATCTATTTTAAAATGACAACATGAATTTCTTATGCTTGAATACTATGTGAGAAAGTCAAGAATAAGCTAACAGAGCTCTAAAATCTTAATTTTGATTAATACAATTTTTTCATGCTAAATGTATGGACAGTTAAGTATTGAAAGAAGGTGGACAACCAGCAGAAATCTTTCTTTGGGAGTTCTCAGAAAGCATGTTAGAGAAGCATGGATGAGAAGTGGTAGAGCTAACACTGTCTCAGCAAAAGAGGATGGAGTAGGTGACTTTTTAAATTTCCTTTATTCGCTTTTTATTTCAATACATGACATTAAGAGGATGCAATGCATACCAACCTCATCTAACTTTGACTTAGATGTTGCACATTCAAGCTTTGAGTGGAAGGGCTGGACCATATGACCTTACGAGGTTTATTCCAACTGAATGGTTCTATGGATTTTTGTGGATTTATGATTATGGATCCAGATATGTAATGCAACATGAATTTTCCTTCTCTTGGCTTTCCACTGTTTTGGTATCATATTTACCATCATTTTCATATCAGAGCTAGTCAATTGGTTTTGATGTGTACATATATATATACACGCATGCATACAGATACATACTGTACTCACGTAAGCATAGATTACAAAGCAGCTTCATGCCTTTATTCAAATGGGGAGCAATTTAATTCTGTAGAAATTTTCAGGTGTGTGAAAAGGTTAAGGGATTTAATGTTCTGAAAACTGAAAATAATTTATTTGGGGAAAGTCACATTTTATAATGGAAACATTAATATAAAAACCCTCAAGAAACACCAGAATATTTATCTTGCAGTGCTTGGGTCACAGTGAGGTAGAGGAAAGGATGAAATAGCAGTTTCATAATTATATCCAGTCTGTAGAGAGATAAAGACAAAGAATGCTTCTGTCATACTGTGTCACAGCACAGACACTGCTCGCCTTATCCTTTTTTTCATCTTTGTTTACTGAGGAGCATTCAGTATAACAGCAGTAAAAAAAACTTTAAAAACCCATCAATGTTTACATTTATTTAAATAAAAAATAGAGGACTCACCAAAAATTCGTGAAGTGTAAAGAAATGCAGGCCACCAATCCATGTCCAGCCAGCTAGAACTGGCAGTTTCCAGCTGTCAAATTTACATCTATAATAATTGTTAAATTCTAAAGGACTTATAGTCGGTTAGAAAAAATCAATGTAACCCCACCAAAGTAAAATTTTAATGGAAACAGAAGGGACTAGCCATTCTACTAAATATTGAGATATATTACCAATATCCTGCTTATTTTTTTGCATTCTGCTTGTCACACAGAAAAATCCACAGTAAAAATTGTAGCATGTTGGACTATTTGCTTCTGCCTGAACCCCTAATGAATAACTGTTACAATCTTACTGACCTGATACTTATATTCTTTATGTACTCTGCCAGTATTTCATCCTTATTCAAGAAGTCAGAATTTCCCCCAAAAGCATTTGTAGTCACTGTGGAAAAGCCACTGTAAGTGAGAGATTTAAATATCTCCACCATATAAATGTTAAAAACTTATTATTGAGTTGAACAGAATGAATGCTTACTGTGCTGCTTCACTGCTGCTAATAAACCATATCGAGTCAATTTACTCTATCCATTCACTAGTCTCAGTGTATCAAACCTGCAACTTCAGTGCTGGTTTCACTGTTAGGTTGAAAAGGTGGCAGCTGTTGTGGTAAGGGGAAAACACTTTCCATTTCTAAGAACTTGCAGTGAATACTTCCTTCTGAATGTCTGAAGACAGGGAGAAAACATTAATTGCCATGAGATCAACAAAATGAATATAATCTTTTGACATTCCTTTGCATTACTTGTATTTAGATAATGCCTACAAATGAAAAAGATGAACCTTCCTTCCCTACCTTATATTGCACAAGATATTGGAAAATATGTATTTTATCTGGAAGACAAACAGCAAAACTGAGATCTCCAAACAAAATAGTGAGGTGTTAGTGTTTGTGACATTTTCAGTTATAACTTTTTCATAGGCATATGTTATCTGTGGTATAATTATTCTGCAGCTGGAATATAACTCTAAACTTTTTCTATCTGTAATGACATCACCATCTGATACATCTTGAAGTTTAATGTATGAATTATTGCAGCTACCCTACTGTGTTGTTACAGGGTAGTTTTAAGTATTCTCTTATGTAAACTATGTATCTGCTGAAATTCATCTGGAATTGTTCTTCATACTGAAAAACCTGCAACAGTTGTTTAAAAACATTTTGCACTACCTTTCTTTACTCTTATTCCATTCTAATTATAACTATATTATAATTACTGCATTTTGTTATGAAGTATGTATTTACATGTTTTTTCAGCTTCTGTGCAGTTTTTTTACTATCAAATCTAAGCATAATATAGAAAAAGCTATTAACTTCAACTGCACTGGGTAGGACGGAGCGTGATAAAGGCATTTGATGTGATCTGCACTTAGAAAACAAATCTTTCTTGTTCAACAATTCAGCATAAAGGAACAGGGGAAGAAACAGCAAAAAACGTCTGCAGACTCCAGCTCATTAATTCAAGGATTACTTAAGTTATTAATGATCTTTTTGAAGTTTAAACCATTAATACATATTGGCTTTGTTTTATATTATGGCTTCATAATACCACTTACACTGAATTACCAATGAAGGTGAATTCTGCCAAGAAGAAAACACCAGCTTCTACTTAATGTAGGAAACAATGGCAACAACAACAAAATACGTTAAAGCAGCCCCAAAATTGATAGCATTTTCACTACCTCAGCTTCCTTCAGAATCTTGACATATGCTAGAAATTCATTCTCTGATAAACCTTTTAACTGTCAGTGTCTCATTTTGAGTGCTTTCCTCTCATTTTCTCCTCAGTAGAAATGGCTATTTGCTGTTTTATATCTTGCCTGGCTGTTTGACTGTAGGGCATAGTTACTTCTCCTGTCTTCTATCAGAGGAACAGAGGACACAGCAGGCGAGCCAGGCCAATTAAGTGGCCACTACCATTAACATTAACCTTCTTAAAAGTGTGAGCATTATGTATTAGAATACATTTTGTACTAAATCAGTACCTCAGGGCTGGAAAAGTGCAAGTGAATCACCAATTTTTCACTTCTTTGTGTCTGTATAAGGGTGAGGGCAGAGTCTGTTTTGAAGGGCATAGTCATCGCCTTGTGGGTCAGTCACTACTCTATGCCAAATACATAGAAGAAAGTTTTAAAAGCTCCTGATTTTACTGCCACCAGTTCATCTTATTAACTGTAATATTCTTCTAAAAAAACTGATGATGTTTTATATTGACATCAATTTTCTGAATGTTCAAGCTTTGGGATAATTTTTCACAATTTTAAATATGTATATGAATATCCAATCCCTTCCTCTATTAATTCATCTTCCCAATAGTCCTGCTTTGGGAATAATAAGTTCATTTTTCATTTTATGCTCTTGTCACGTGCCACTTCATGTGAGGAAAAAGCATCGTGGGGTTTGCAGTCCTGTCTCTCTATTTCTTCAGATCGTGCTTTGCACCATATTGGTTTATTTTTATTATCCTTATCTGATAATCTGATTTCATGCAAAAGGAACAATTTACCTCTTTGGGGCGTTCCCACTTGTACCTTACTGCTTCCATAGTCAATGAACTTTTGTTCATCCCGGTATGTTTAGCAAGAAATGTTGGAAAGAAAGAATCACTTCTGTTTTCATTTACTGCAACAGAGCAAACAGCAGGAGAATTAGTAGGATGGGTTTCCACTGGATTGTGTCTGGTATTGGGTTCCCTGGGTGCACTATAGGACCAGCAATTTCTGAAGTTAATCTCATAGTATGCCTACATACTATGCACTAGTTTGCATTGTTGAGTCTGTGAACTTGATTCCGTTTGATGAAACAAGACCAAAATAGATTCTCACAGGTGTTCCGTTCACAAGACCAAATCAGAGCTAGTTTAAAATTCTGCCACATCCCTATACACTGTATCTATAATGGTGCTTTCTGGTCACCAGCACCAGTTCTTTACTTCTGTTGAGCTTTACTACCTGCTATCACAGATGTAGTTTTTAATGGTTTATAAGAAGTAGTTCTTCATTGAAGCTTCTTTTTTGACTGGGCCTTCATAAAGAGTGTTTCATGTCTACCGGACTACCTGCTTTTTATAAAACTGATCATCAAAACTTTCATTTAGTGACTTCTTTGACAAATTTGCTTGAAGGTGATCAATAGGTTTAGAAGGTATTAGGGACTGACAACCGAAAACCAGTCTCAATGCAATAAGACACTGTATTGATATACTCTCTCTTCAGGAGCCCAGGTTGAACACCACACATAAAATTCTAGTAAGAATTGGACTTAGCACTGTGACAAAATCAGTATGGGAAACCCTGAAGCTGGGGATGGGGAAACGACTGGGTATTTGCCCACTGAAGATAGTAAGGCTCAAATTTAAATTAAAAGCTTATTCTACCTTGTTCTAGCTCAGTAACTTATTCTACCAGAGACTTATGTCTTTGACTAATTAGACTATGTTGAAAATGACACTTTTTTTAAGAATAATGAGTTCCTGAGGGAAAAAAAAAAGCACTGTTTTCACAAATATATGGTTTTTGTGGACCACTTATGTGATTGCCTTTCAAAAGCTAAAATTTCCTTCTATTTTATGCTGATTTAGTTGGTGAAACTTAATACATCTCTTCTGCATTCTCGGCCTTTTTTTTAGTTTTCAACAAAAATCTAATGAAGTCTGATGCAATGACTATAGTGACTTTTTTGTTAACTTTATTTTTTTTCCCCTCAGGGGATGAGAAAGAAAGTAAACTTTGTTTCTCAAGGTTTATCTGTCCAGATCACTGTTAAATAATACACTGTCAGCAGCTTGAGTTCCACAGGCTTCTGTTTTTATCTTCACCAGCCCCAAATGCTGTACTCTCCCCAGACTTGTAAACAATGGTGGTGGGGGAAATAACTGTTTTCTTCCCTCCCTTCTTCCTCCCTCTACCAACAGAACCTTTATTCACTGTTTTTTCAGGTCTTATATTACTAAAGTTAGTAATACTCCTTTAATGCATTGTTCTAGCCACATTTTCAAATGCAGCATTGAAATGTTTTGAGATTCAGATCAGTTTTAACAGTCTTGTAAGCATCTAAGTGACTTTGCTAGCGATGATATAAATAACCTTTGATTTTGCATATCTCTTCCTCTTCTTAAGCTGTTTTCTTAACTTTGAATCAAGTGTTCATGCAGCAAATGTCAAGTTGAGAATTAATATGCTATGAAAAGAGAAGTGAAATAGAGGAGGATAATGTCCAATGAATTCACAGGCAAAACTGTGGTCTTGAACTACTTCCTCTGAAACTCGTACTTTTTTGAGGGGATCCACAACAACTCTTTACTTCTGTTTGTTTCAATCACATCATTGTACAGGTGAACACAGTGCTTATGTGTCTCGTTCTCTGAATCTATTTCACAAATTAATGGTATAATAAAAGCAACATATGGGGTGGTTCAACACTGACTTACAGCTGGGCTCCCATCTGTAAGAAAACTTTCAATCTCCTTATATCTGCTACTCCCCTTGGATGTCTCCAATATCTTAGGACATGTTAGGCAGCACAGTGTACTCCACAACTGAATTGAGACCTTGCTGACTACGTTAGGGTGAACTGAATTGTTATCTAGAATTTGGTGAATGTATTTTCTAGATCTCCATCCTCTACTATGAAATTAATACTACTGGCTCACAGGTGGAAATATGCTTTTAAATATCTAAATGTAGATAATCTGATTTTTAGTAGTATCCCGTTCAAAGTGTTTTTTCTGTCAGTCTTTAAACATGAACCACTGACCTCTGCAACATTCGTTTCAGTGAACGCCTAGAGTTAGCTGCTGCCAGTGAGTAAAACCTAACCATATACCAGCAGCACCAGAATCACTTTGAACGTTGCTCATTTGTTTCTGTCTTCTTAGCTGCAGAATTTATGGTCCACTGTGTTTCAGCCTCCTTGTGCTCTGCAGCAGGGGAGGAAGTGAGAGAGAAGGCGGGAGAGGATACTCTATGCATTTCAGTAAGAAAGACCCAACAACAAAAGACTTAACAGAACATCTGTTTTAATAAGAAAGAATAAGAAGAGGGATGTAGAGAATGAGTGAATTTTATGTTGTTTAATATTCTGGGCACCTCGTGTTCATGCACCTTCAGGTGGACTCTTTGTGGATTTTCCAATGGCCTCCTGCACACATCTCATCCATGAAAACATTTTCCCCTTTTGAGCTAGTATATGATTTTCTTACAAGAAAACAACTCTATTCATAAATTCTAATGTCAGTGAGAAGGGATGGTCACATGAGAAGTTCCTGCTGTGCTGCTCAATAAAGGCAGTGCCATGGGGGTGGTGTAGATGCAGCTGAGTGGGAGCTGGCCCCAGGCTCCTCAGTTGTGAATTGCTGGCTGAGGTTGTCCTGCAGCTGTGAGATCTGAGCAGCACAGCACAGCCTGATGCTGGAGGTGCAGCGCAGTGCAGCCCAGGTATGAACTTAGGTTAATTATGATGTGTATCACTACCTCTTTGAGGTATGATGGTCTCCTGGCAAGGATCACTACACTTTGCTAGGAAAAATAGTTGTTACATGGGTAAAGAAGGTATCCTCTGATCACAGGGCCCGGCCAACCCGTGTTGGCTGAAGCCTTCTGTTAGGGAGAATGGAGAATATATTATGGAACAACTCACAGGAGATAACCTTTTTGGCAGTTTTTTTTGTGTGAAAGGCCTTCACAGAAGCTGATTCTATGTGGCCCTATTATTTGTTTCAATAAAACACCCTATGTAAAGTCTGATGCATACAAAATGATTTTCACAGTTGTTGATTAGCAATATATGCAAACAAAAAGCCACAGATATCTATTTATAAGCATTCCTGTTACAGTAAATAAACCAAATGAAGACATGTTCTTTATACAGGTTACTTGAAGTCTAAATAAATTTGCAACAGCCATAGGCACAAAAAATTTTTCATGTTACCTGTGGGTAATAAATGTGCGTGTCGTGTTTTCCTAGCACCGTTGCACGTTTGTTTGCACAGCAGTGAAACCATGGAGAAGGAATTGGTCTTTTGAGTACTGCCCAGGTTCATAGCAAGCTTAGAAGATACGGCACTAGAAATGTCAGTGCCATGATTTCGGTGGGAGTGAAGCAGTAATAAATTTCAAAACTGAGTCCAGCTTGTGCAGGTCCTAACAAAAAGAGTAACTTTACAGTACTCAGATGAAGAAAGGAAATAGTTCCAGAGGTGAAAGTGGGAGTTGAACATTCAATTGTGCTCCGGTACATTTTCTAAGATATAAATCAGGTCAAGGAAACTTCAGTTGAAACATGTTTTCAGAATGAACAGATAACTGCAGTGAAAGGATGTAAAGCGGGAGAAATAAAGAGCAACCCACACTGCTATAAATGTAAACTACAGACCATGTAAATAGCATAACTCCCACTGAGCACGTGACAGGTTGTTCAGGTACTTTTATTTCTAAGCCTTGCCCAGACCAAGTTGTCAGTGTTATAGATTCTTAACAGTTCTTAGCAGATTTTTTATGAAAATTCACTCACATATTTCAGAAGCTAATAAATTGGCATTTCAGTATTATTCCTCTTCTAAATATACCACTAAATTGTTTTGAATCCATTGTAATTTCTATCCCATGCACTAAAAATTACAGCAGCAGGGTTTGAAATTAGTGCCATTAGGTGGCTCGCCTTGGTATTTGCGTGAAAAGCAGCAGTCTTTCATCATGGGTAAAAAAGTGTATTATTTAGTAAACTAAGTGCTTTTTTATTGTTGCTTTTTAAAGCTGTATCACTTCTGCTAAGCAACTCAAACTGGTTGGCACTAACTATTTGCAAACTTTGAAAATATCCCTGTCTGTGTAATTTGCTCACTTCAGAAACTGAGCTTTTATTTTTAGTTCAGTTTTTATTTTTATACCTGTTGGCTCCTGTTTCAACCTTTCTATCTAGTTGCTTTTGGGTATTGTAAATGACCAGGGAAAAAGTTTTCACATGACAAAGATAAAGTTTCTTGTCTTTTCTAGATGGTGCAGAGGTCATGATGGGAGATCAGAGACAGGAAGCAGCTTGTCATTTTGCTAACAGGTACAGGGACTTCGAGCTTTGTTACACTCTACCAGAAGCCATTAGAGACCTGTAATAAGCCAGGAGCACCAGCATGGGGCTTGATGGTAGGCTTGAAATGAGGTGCAGTTTTGTTCAGAATGGAATGGAAGAAGACACTGGGACCTGTTTGGAATATATGCATGTATGTTTTCATACATATATTTGAAGCCACAAGGATCGTCCTTTTGGCATTTGATTCAACACAGAATAAACAACATAAAAGTTTTGCTAAACCTTACTCTCCCATCAAAGGCAGCAGAGGATAAAATGTCTGTCTCTTTTTTTTCTCATGCTGCCAGCTGTGTTGTGCCTCATAAAAGGTGCAGCATTGACCTGGCCGTTGGTTCCTAAAATTATGGTGGATCAATAAAATCAATAAAAACTTGCTCTTCATTAAAAGATGAGTATTTCCTTTTATATTTTCTTGAATTCAATTAAAAATTAGATTCTTGAGTGTTATAAAATAATACTACAAAAAGCAAAATTTTTTTTCTAATAAATTCTATATGGTTTTCCAGTAATTACTACTGCAACCTATGAAATTTCTATGGTATTCTATTAGTTTCCTCTTTAATTAATTTCATTGGATTTTTTTCCTAACTGTAAAATCCTCTGAAAATATTGACTTTCCACAGTGGACGATTTTTTGGAAATTGTTATGCAAATCCAAATCCTGCAGCCTTCAGAAGGAATCTCTGACAGGAGAGACAGACGCAGGTACCTCCAGTAAGGCAATTCTTTTGATTAAGGTTCTCTGCTTTAAAACAGAGTTTAATCAAGGATAGAAAAAACAGAGGAAAATCGCTTTCCAGGTGTATCTGCTTGTGCAGATGGTGTGCTGCCAAAGAGAATCAAAAAGAACTTAATTACAAGAATGATCAGCAGAGTCAGACAGGATGAGAAATTGTGTGCTCTGATGGAAGCTGTTCATTACAAAGCAACAGCACTGCTTGGCACGTGAGGAAGGACGAAGCCGCATCTGACGGACGACGAAGGATTTTTTAAATCTGCTGAGACTGAGTAATCGATGCTGTAATATTTGAAGCCTTTAGAGGAGATGACAATCACTTGTCCTTTTGCTGGACAAGTCCAAGCATGCAGGGCAACTCATACCACTCACTTTCCTGGGCAAATGGGCAGGCAGCAATCCTTGCCAGTCTGCTTCCTGACAGCCACTGTGATGCTTCAGGGAATGGCATCAGTTAAATGCAGTTCTAGAGTCTGCTTTGCAGAGAAAGGCAATGTTACTTCTGTGCAAATGAAGTGTGGGTCTTTTTTTCCCTTTTTTTTTTTTAGGGTGTAGTTGAACAGACCCTACCATGTACCTGTACCTTAAAGTGTTGAATGTTTAGGGCTTAGGCAAAAGCTAGCATAGTTATATACTATTGTATTTACAGGTTAGAGTGGAATGTTAGAGGTTTACAGGTTAGAGTGAAATCATTTACTTTTGATACTCATTCCTGGATTTCTCCAGCAAACATGACAGTTTAACTGTGATTTTGCAAATGTCTATTTGAGACTGCACCCAAACGAATCCTGGTGGGACTCCATCCAAATACAGCATCTGGCCCTAGGGAGCTGCAGGCAAAACAGTCTCATTAGTAAGTGCTGATGGATAAGCCCAGTCTTACTACTTGTCTTGTCTACTGTGGGACATGTAATCAGTGGACCATAAAGAGTAATACATTTGTCATGGTACTTTGGAGGAGACAAATTCTAAACTTTGTTAACTGAAACGACATCATGACTCTTCCTCCTCTGCACTGGTATTGTAGTTGCATGCCCAGATTGGTGACAAAAAGGCAAATCTGCAATCAGCTCTCCAAGAAAGAGTAATTTTAGTTTCTCCTAGGCTAGCAATATCCTCACCCCACCTCTTCCCCCCAACCCTGAGGGTTCTACAGACTCTATTGAATTAATTTTAGCAACAACACAGAGTGAAGAGAGGTCTAATCCTCCATAATCAAAGGGTAGACTGTCAATGACTTCAATGAAATTTGGATTTGGCCTAGGTGAGTACAGACTAGAAAAGAGAGAGTCCCTCTAGTAAGCAAGTGGCAAAGTTGGATTTTAAAGACCAGTGAGTCTAACTAACAGCATCCTACTCAATTCTTCAAAAGGGCCCCCTGACAGCAATCTGAGGCAGAAGGTGGAAGGAAAGGGATTAAAATGTCCTGATAAATCTCAGTGAAAAAAAGCAAGCAAGAGAAGAAACGTGGTAGAGAAAAAGTCCATCTGTAGGGTGAAAGAGGATAGAGAAGAGAATGGTCTTAGCTCCTCCCTCTTCCTCAGTTTTGTCTTCTTTCCTTTTCTGTTCTTTGCTCTGGACTATTTGCTTCAATAAGTTTCCTTGTTTGAGCTTTCCCTGTACAGGTTCTGTATCTGTCACTGCTCTTTTGGCTGCCTGCCTGTTGGCAATTGGCAGGAGATACAGCTTCCGGCAGTATCGAGTCACTAAGAGAAGTGGACTAGCAGAACGCTAAATAATACAGGGATCTCAAAGTGCTTTACAAACATTAATTAATTAAGTCTTATGATACATTTGTGAGAAAGGCAAGACTTACTAGGCATACTTCACTTCTGGGAAAAGAGAATGAATAAAGCATACTTCTTCTAAGCTGCTAATGTGTTTTTATTATTTGTATTATACATATGTGTGATATATAGTTACAGAATAATAGGCAAGACAAATTTTGTGCATCTGCCTGCAGACCTTTGTATGAACAACATGAAATCAAAGCATGTAAATTTAAAATCCACTTTTGAAACAGCTTATAATGCATAACCTTGGAAAATTCATTCAGTCAGAAATAGAATCAAGAATTTGAATGCTTAAGCCTACTTCCACCAACAATGTTGACAGTGAGTGAAATTAAACCCACTTGGGTAAATTCAGTGTTGCCATCAGGCAAGTAAGTTAGAAAGAATCAGGCAAAATTAGAAAAGTCTCAAAACAACACTGCTTTAGTCTAGTCTCACTTTGGGTATTTAGGCTACCAGACATAATCTCTGTCTCAGTAGGAGATCTAAATGCTCACAGCCTTTTCTTTCTGCTGCTGTCTGCTTTTTTTTTTGCCCAAAGACATAATAACTATTTTAGGTAACTTCACACTGTGACAAGGCCTGTGTTATATAAATGAAATAAAGACATTCAAGAATGAATTAACAGATGATTGTGAGGAAGGACATTTTTGGAAAAAATTAGTGAAGTAATTTTTAGCAGCATCTAAAACTTGTTTTGCAACATTGACTCAAGCATACAGTATTTTCTGGTAACGTCTCTGAACCTAAAACTTGTTTCCTGGTTTATATCTGTCTAATGCACACTTGGTTGGAAAGTTCAGTTTATCCCGTAATACTTGTTCTTGAGCCATAGTAAGTTTGTTCACTCAGCCCGGTAAAGACGTGTAAAAGATAAAAGGTCAGCTCTTAAGCTGTCAAGGAGAAAGTGTACGTTGCAGGCAAGAATATTTCTGTGTGGAGACATATTCATAGATAGTGTTTTTAAGAATGGTAGCCTTAGGTCTTTCATATTCCATATGTTAGATATCACATAAGAAACAACCCAGCATGCACAAGACCTCTGCATAGAAGACCACTATCAGTGGCAAACTTTCAGGGACCAATCTATTTCAGAGAAATGGGAAGTGTAATGAAACTGAAGAGAAGGTAAGAACACTTTCTTCATAGTCTTGAGATCCACTTGCCTGAGACCATAGTTAGTGGAACTCTAATAGGAAAGAAAGCAATCTACATGGACAACTTGTAGAGCTGGAGAAGTAGCCAGTGTTAAGGGGAGTAGGTGAAAAAATATGGATATATCCTTTGGCTGGAGTGCAGGAGATGCTTGGTCAGATTTCTGTAGGCCATAAACATTTCATGCAACATTGGCCAAGTCTGTGCAGATGTTGTTCTTGGACAAGGTTCTCTCTGTCTGCCAGCTATTAATTTGTTTTTACTTGAGGTGTCAAACTTTAGTGCAAAGTAAAAAGTAATCTCAGTCTTTCAGTTGCCATTTCTCTGCTCTATGTCTCAGTTCTGTGTTTAGGGAAGATGGTGAGAATCATCTCTTAACTCTCCACTTTCCCAATTGAATAATAAATTCATTTTTACCTGCACTATCAAATACTTTTTTAGACCTTCATAGTTTCCCAAACCCACAGTGTCATGGTGGAATTTAACAATTCTACCTATTCAGAAATGCCACAGTGGTGCCCAGAGGTAGAAACCAACACTCTCTAATGGATGTAAAGCCATCCAGATCTCAGATTTGCTCTTCACAAGGAGAAAAGAAAATAATTGAAGTTAGAACACTAAAACTATTGCTGGAATTAATTTTATTTAGGAGGATACTTTGCTGTAATTCTGAACTAGAGAATACTTTGATGAAAGGATGTATCAAGCAGACCTATACTGCTATACAAGATCAGTTTCATGCATGTGATTCTGCATACAGATAAATAACAATACAATTATAAGCTAATTGGCAAAGCCACAATTAACAAATGAATTTTCAACATGTACCTAACACATCACATAATTGTTTGTAGTAGATTTTTACTCTGAGTTTGTAAATATTTCATATTTGCTAATTAGCCTGGAGACTAATCTTTTGTATCAACCTGGTAAGTTTCAGCTTTTAAAGTTCAGCTGCATACATAAAACATCTAACTTCTTTATATAGAACATATTTAATCCTTGCATAGGTAAAGGAAATGAGCTGATTTGCTCACATTTACCAGAAAGAAAATAAATTAAAATATTCACTTTTGGACTGAGACCCAGTGTAGAAAATTTTAGTTAAAAAGCAGAACTTTCTAGCTACTTATATATATGTGAAAATACAGAATTTTAATAAGAATGTTAAAATAGTTTACTGGTATAACCCAATTGTGAAATTGAAATGTAAACTTTTGTATTAGTTTATGGCATGACAGTACACACTCAAACAGCAATGTTTTTGCTGTTAACAAGCTTTATGGCTGACAAATAACTAACCATCCCTAAGTCTCTGCCCAGGAATACTGAACCTTAGACAATACCTACATTAAACATTTGCCTTATTAGTCCAGTCACAACTTCTGAATCTTTACATGAAGCAAGGCAATAATTATTAAGGAGTGAAGGAGCATTGCATCAGCTTAGTAAAACATCTCAGAAATATATAATGTAATTATACAAGTAAAACTGATATACAGAAGCTTCCTACTTTCTCTGATGTTGTGCTTCCCATGTTCTTCCCAAACAAGAGAAGAAAGTTTCATGGTGAATAACCAGTATTAAAAGTTCTTCACCAGGAGAATTAGGTTAACTTTGGTGTTTTCTTCCTCCTCTTTCCCAGGACAACAATTACGTCAATGTTCATGATTTCTTTCTACTCACCCTGGAGTCTGTTTGTGTCTGTTTTTATATATATTCCCACATGTATTACTCCTTATTCTACAATTCTGCACTACATTCATAAAATTATTAATGATTAATTAATCATTAACATAATTAATAGAAATCCTTAATATCTCACTTTACAAAACTAGCAATGTTCTGGAAGATAAACATATGTACAGACCCATACAGACATAATGTTCTAATAACCATTTACTACCAATATGTACAAGTTACTGCATTATCATTGGTGCATTATGAAAATTTCAACAGCATGCTATGTTCATGCTTGATTTTGTTAGTGTACTTTTAAACAATGGGGTGATGGTTACTGAAGAAGTATGAAAATTGAAGAAATTTAAGAAAGCAATACACCAGTGTTTGCTTTTTTATTTTGGTTTTGATGTTGGTATTTTATGGATTTATGTGTTTTCTGTTTTATGCTTAGTTTTGGTGTGGTGTGTTTGTTTGGTTACACACACACACACACACACACACCTTTCTTCAGTCTTTTTAGCTTCTTTGTTTTTGAGACTGGATTTTATTTTCAGGGCTTTGACACTGGAAGGACTAACTCTAGATCTATCAAAACATTTATATATAGAAGTCCTTTCTTTCAATAGGGTTTAGTCACTTTGTAAGAAATTAAAGGGAGAACTGTAATTCTTTGCCTATACAAGCCATGACATTAACTTGAGACTGAATTTTTAGTTGGTAACACTGAATATTTAGCTTGTCATAAGTTTGTATTTCAAAGGCTATGTCATCTCTTTGCACCTAAAAATATAGCCTGAGCGTGTTAAGACTACTTCAGTCATTTGTCTAAAAATGTAGAAGCTTTACAGGAGCAGTAATAGTAGCAAAAAGTTCCTTTTTAAATTGTCATGTATTATTCACACCTTGCCTTAGGAAAGAATGGTGCATTCTCAACAAATTAAAATGACATATTCTTACCCTGAAGTACTTAGAATCAAAATTTATGGGTATGACTAGGCTATTGGGTGTCCAAAATCCAGGACAAAATGGCCCCTTCACATGACTCATCAGTTCTATGGGACATGCTTTCCAGATATGTAGAAGCTTTCAAGTGTGAACTGTACACATGGTCTCTGCAGCAATCTAGTGCTTTTTGAATGGAAATATGGAAACTTTATCTTGTCATACTTACAAACAACAAAAAAATTTGTCTGGTGAAATATAATCAGAAGAATGGGAAAAAAGTCTGAGAGAACCATGTTAATGTTGATACAGTAGTGAGTAAATATATTTTAGCAGGTTGTTTTGAACATAGGTTGGATAAATAAGTATTTGAGGAGTGTTTAATACCCATCACATTAATTGTGTAACTATTTATCCTAGCAAAAGTAAACAAAAAAATTTGATACCATTTTATTGTTTCTGGTTTTATTTTTCCATTCCTGTAGTTTAAGTGTTTCAGATTTTAATTTTACATATTGCTCTGAAGGATGAACTTTCTGGCCTAATTAGCCTAGTTTTGCTCTACGCAGCATTCATAAGGCTCAGTGTAAACTCAGATGTGCAGACAACTTCCCCATCTTTGGAGGAAGTATGTTTCCAAGGGACAGTGTTCTTGCACCAAATACTGAGAAACAAAAAAATGTGTCTTGGACACTAAGACCATATTTGCTTAAAGGAGGAAGGTGTTTTTAAGTTTGCCTTTTTTTTTTTTTTTTTAATCCACTGGCCTGCTGTCAAGGCTTCTGACTTGCAAATACCTTCTTTATAAATTATCATATATTATTCATTCAATGCCTTAGGAAAGAATGGTTCTTTAGAGACAAATTAAACTGAATTATTTGTGCCCCAAGGAGCTTACAATTTTTATAAGGCATAAAAGTACAAGGGATTGCAATCAAAGGTGGGGAACTAGGTTATGGGAGATGAAACTACAGAAATTAGTATCTTTCTCATGTCTGGCTGAAAGACTTTAAATAGAAAAATTTTGGGAAGAACTATTGAGTCCTCTGTAAACTCTCACATACTGGATCATGGAAAGTGATGATGTTTTACTCAGGTAATTAGCAAATTCTCTTTTCTTCATTACATTCATTAAGTCAGAAAAATAAATGTTCTTTTCAAAATTATTGTAGTTGGATATATCTTTCTGTCTTGCATTCCAACACTCTAAAAAATGATCTCAGCTGGAGCAGAAGGCAGTGAATAAAAGCCTTGACAGAGGTCATTGTGGGAAAGCAATAAATAGTAGGAGGAATTGCACCTGGAGTTTGGAGTCTAGTGCAGAGCAAGAACTTTTCTGTGTTCCACAGCTTCACAGAAAGACTGCTTTCTAACTGGGCCTTGGAATAGAAGGCCTTATCCTAGTACTTTTCATTGAAGTATGTTACTGATTTTTTCAACCTGACTCTCTTAAACATATAAGGAGAGTTCAAAAAGACAGTAATTAACTCAGTTGTTGCTAATGGAGCTGCTGAAATGAAGATATTGCTTCATGTTGCACAGAAGTCTCTTTGTGAAATTGTTTCTATTATTATATAAAATCTTTTTCTTGGCAAGTGGCAAGTCATCTCTGGAGGTCTTTGATATTCCCACCGAAGTTTATATCTAAATCCAGTCAGTGTTAATAAAATGCTATGACTAGCTGTCACAAAAACTAGAAACTACAACCTCTGTATCAAAATACCTTGAGGCTTCCGTGCTCTGTTGTAATGCCATGTATGAAGGAAATTCACCAAATTGAACTATATTTTTTTCCCAGTCTCAATAATTGCATAATAATTACATAAAATTAATTTGAATAATTAAAAACCTCTGCACTATTAAATTTAGAAACAGGCCCTATAATATTCCTACACCCTGTAGTCTCAGACTGGGGCTAACATTTACAGAAAGCTCATTTGAGAATCATGGAATAATAGAATCATTTAGATTGGAAAGGGCCTTTAAGGTCATTGAGTCCAACCATTAATCTTACAGCTTCCAAGTCCAGCACTGAATCATGTCCCTAAGCATCACATCTACACATCTTTTAAATACTTTTCCTGGTCAGCCTGTTCCAATGCTTAACAACCCTGTCAGTGAAGAAATTTTTCCTAATATTCAATCTAAACCTCCCTTGGTGCAACTTGAGAATCAGTTGAACAGGCAGGGACATAAAAAATCTTATGGCTGTATTGCTGCCTGATTCTCAGTGAGATTCTTCAGTTTTCTAAATTCAGGAATGGTATACAGACGCTTTCTTACTCTATATTATACATATTTTACCCCATGTTTCACACTGCTGTGATATGCCCACGTATTAGATATTCTGGTGATGTTCTGAATTTGCTGTGTCCTACTTATCTCTTACCTTTTTGTTATCTCAAAGTAGAACCTGTTGAGGCCAGGATTGATGTGTCAGAAGGGGATAGAATAACAGTAGCAAATGGCAAGAATGAATTTGGATGGCTGTGTTCCTAGAGGTTATCAGTCGTATTCTACTACTAAGTCACACATACAGAGTCTGAATATTTTAATATAGTTACTATACAGTATTATCCACATGTAATTTTATGTAACAACATGAAGACATCAAATTATGATTAATTTTAAATATTTTAGCACTTCTGCATTTTAGGCAAGACTTTCTCCAGTCATCTCCCAATCCTCAAATTCAGTAAATTAAACCACTATTTAGACAGAGAGGAGACATTCATATATCAGCTCTAGCCAAAGTGAATATTTATTCAGAAGCATGTGGTGATTCTTGCACTCTTATCTTGAACAAAGATAGGACAATGTTCACAAGCAGAAATCATGAAATGTGATTAAATATATTCTTACTATTGTCCTCAATATCTGTTGAATGAGGAAAACACCCATTCTTTTCACAAAAAAAAAAAGAAGACAGCAAATCAAAGCCAATAGGATATTTATAGACGTTTGAATTATCTTATCATAGTTCTGCTTGGAGTAGACTGCTTAAGTCTGGTACAATATTTTTGTGCCGTAAAAGTTATGGCCTACAATTAAGCACTTGATTTGTTTTTGATATTCAGAAAACTTCACCTTGGCAACTCAATTAAGAATTGTATTACTTTCAGTCAGAGGAAGATGCCAGTCTCTGATGAAGAATGAAAGATAAGTTACTCTGAGCCTACTGGGACCTGAAAGATTCAAAACCCCAGAGGAAGGTGGCACCATGGGAAGTTCTCTCCTGGACTCAGAGGGAAGTCTGTATATGAAGGAAATATATGAAACAGTGAAATGTTTCTTCTTGTATCTACACTTTTCTCCCATCACTGATAATTACTGCCATCTGGGAAAACACACAACTGATCCTACAAAGTGATTGTCACTTCCTTTCATTGCAACAATTACCTTTGCCTAATGTGAGAGCATATGTTTATATCTATATAACCTCTATGTATTCTCCAAAGAAATTACAGTCCAGAAGGAAAGATGGAAAAGTGTGGAAATTTGTAGTGAAAATTAGTAAAGGGAAGCTAAAGACACTGAAGAAATAGCTTTCTTTTATAGAATCACAGTCAAAGTTTAAAATATGTATTAGGAAACCACAGCAATTGTAGCAAAGGAAAGAAATTATTCAAGAGGAAGAAAGAAATCTCTATCCTTTTCTTAACAGGAAATGAAAAAAATATTAGTAGGGAGACAGAGTAGACATAAGTATTCAGAAAATATGAGTGTTTGTTTGAAAATAAACAAGTATAATGTTGCACAATGAGGTATTTTCTGGCTCATTAGTTGCAAAGGAATACTTTAAAGATGTCTGCACTTCTAAACATGTCTCTGGATTGACAGTATTAATATTTATTATATATAGGAGTCCTTGGAAGATTCCAAATATCTGAAATTGTTGATACTGTGTGAATGTAAAATTAATGTCACCAGGTGCAGAAAAATAATGGAAAAGATGAGGCAGGATTCAGTTCATAATGTACATAAAGCTAAGGACATAATTAATTGTAGTCTACATTGTTTTTTTAGATAGTAGGTCTCAGGAAAAGAAATTCGTTTGTGTGATAACATTATAACTGTGTTTGGAAATACTAAATATAGACCTTCAGACTGATAACATAGTTAAGGGAATACCTCCTTGTACCTAACTAAAGAACTCTTCAGCAGTGTACAGTGTCAGTAACACATGGATTAAAACTAGTTGACTAACAGGTCTGTAAAAACAATTGTCAGCGTGAAATATATCTTTGGTAGTGGTGTACTACTGTATTAGTGTTAATGGCACTGGAAAGATTGGGATGAGAAATAATGATAAAAGCAGTTCACTCTAGCTTGGCTGGCAAACTGGGACATTGTAATTATTATACTGAACCTGACAAATGCAGAAATGTGTTTTTAAAATTAAAACTTCAAGGACAAAAAGTGAGGCAAGTCTTGGGAAGTGATGATCTTGGAGTAGAATATGATTTCCTGAATTTCAAGGTAGGAAATGCCTTGGTAAAGTACTCTGGTACGGTTCCAAGATATATACGCAGATGACCAGTAAAGAGCTCATCTGTACTGAGGAAGCTATGACTGGATGCTTCTAGACAGCTTGGAAAACTGGCAAGGTCTTAGGAAGAGCCACAGTACTGGTTTGAAAACTATAAAACTCCCCACCATTTAGACTTAAAGAGATTGCACTTATTGACTCTTCACAGAAAAGATTAAGGATGTACTCAACTGCAGTGGATAACTTTCTTACAAGGGAGAAAATATAACATTCAGTAAGGATATGCATAACAAGTACCAGTGCCTGGTAGTACCAGGCAGATGCTAAAGAGAAGTAAAGCACAGAGAAAGTGATTATCATGGGAGGAAACTGCCAAGCAGATTGTCCATCTGAAGCTGCTATTAAATTAAGACACTGTACATTTTTTACATTTTAAACAGAAGTTAGACTTTAGCCAAATGCAAATTATTACAGTCAATGAAAGAACAACTACTATATATCCAACAGACTTTGATATGCTGCAGTTGATTAGATGAACTTAGTTTTCATTTGGCCTTAAATGCCTTGGCTGGATTTGAAAAGGAGTGTACAGAACGTAGGTTGGTCCAGGGCTAGGCATTTAGTCTTTAAGAGCTATAGTGACTATATGAGCTACCTAAAGGAGATAGTTTGCATATAGCCAGTAAGTGTCTCTATGAGACAGTTTCTAGAGTTCTTGCTAGCATTTCAGTTCCGTGGTTATAGTTTATGTGGTCTGCACTCAAGTAAAATCTTGATTACTGAATATAATATTTTTGAAAATAAATCTGATTTCTGAAACTCTCAAACTTTTGAGCTCAGAAGCTGTAATTATTAGCTTAGACTGATTTCAAAATGAAACTGATTTTTTATCCTTGAGATGAAATTTCTATTTGTTAGTATTAAACCCATGAAGCACTCACTCTTTACAGGACTTACTTTCATCTGTGCTGTCTGTTTCTGAAAAATAAAAATAATTATTTTCAAGGCTTGATAAATCTTTGTACAGAAGTTATGTTTTAAAGTCTATCTGGGCTTATAGGAGTACAGGAAGAAAACTGTAGCTTGTCTTGAAGAAGATACTTTCCTCAAAGATTCTTCAACTTCAATAACCTTCAGACATGATTTAATAGAATAGATAAAAGAAACAAGATATTCAAGTATAAAGACCAGTTGTATTAATTTTAGTTGAACAAGAAAGCTAAATCTAAAAAGTTTTTCAGGACTTCTATACTTTGAAGGGTGCCTTTAGGTGACCACTGGTGAAATGAAGAAGATGTTATTTATCCTTAAATATAGCCTTTGATTTTTTTACCAGAGGTTACTGTGACCATAGGGAAGGTAACCATGGCAAACATACACCATTTAATAACTATTCCAAGTTATAAATGTGCATATGAGCTTTAACTACCATTAATTTTGATTTGTGCTAATAAACTGGGCTGTGAAACTTAACAGATGACACATGCTAACTGCTGCTCACAGATTCAAAGGTCGTAACCTGTACTAAAAGAGCAGGGAAAAGCAGGTCTCTTAAATCTTCTGGACATGAACTGTACATCTTTCTGGAGGCACTCTAGGAGTCAATATCAGCTTATTCTTATATCACTCACGTCACTCAGAACAGTGGGATTGGCAGTATATCCAACCATTTCTGCTTCACACAAAAGTGGGCGGGGGTAGCAATTTGGGTGCAACACCTGTAATTATTGAGCAAAAAGATTCTTTCTGGTTAGGCAAATGTCAGAAAATAAACCAAACCCAAAACCAAC
>NW_010256832.1:0-9873 GCF_000690775.1 Eurypyga helias | reverse complement strand
TGACTGAACCCAGCACAACATGTTATGAAGGTGATTCAAAATTCACTGTGTTGACTGTGCTGATTATTGTGTCTGCCATTAGAGAAGTCAACATTTAGAAGACTTTTCTAAATTCAATATAGTATTTAATTAATTGCAGTATTAATTCATGAAAATAATTATTTTATTATACATTAGCTAGATTTTCTGTGAAATCCAAACTACTTTCTTTTATCTTTGTATACTCTATTCTACTCTGCCAGTAACTGTCACTTTACTGTGGTTACAGTTTTTCACAAGCCAGAAAATGAGAGAGAAACATACTCCTTGAAGGTTCATTTAAACTTCAGTAAATCAAACAATTTATAGCTCAGGATTTCTTGGTTACATGCTACTTGCTGAACAGTTTGTACACTTCAGTGTAACTTTTCAAAAGATAAATTATGAACTATGTCCGAGTTTTAAATTTTTGGGGACTAGAAGTTAATTTAGTGAACAGATCTATGTGCAGACTGTTACATTAAGCAAGGATGTTTTATATATAACCTCTATTCAACTGAGAAAAAAACTGAATAATGATGGAAAATAATTTTCTTAATGATCTAAAAATTATCTATAAATATTGGTACAATCAATAATGTGTTTCTACTGAGATATAATAATGAAACACATATAATAATGTGTTTCTGCTGAGATATAATTTTCCACAAATGTTATTACTGATAATGAAACACATATAATAATACTGATAATGAAACACATATAATAATGTGTTTCTGCTGAGATATAATTTTCCACAAATGTTATTACTGAGCAGCACTTTAGGCAAATTTTCAGCCTCAGAGAAGATGCCAATGATCTTTCCTTGCTATTGGGAATTCCTCTTCATGATTTAATGGCTAAAACAAAGGACTGAAGTGACCATTGATGGCTGACTCCCCTATCTTCCTAAGTGTGCCTCTCCCACTCCTCTTTCATGAATTGTGTCCAGACTTTATTTTCCCTTTTCATCTTTATTTCAAAAGGCTTTTTTCATACCCTAAGCAAGAACATGTAGCGAGTGAGACAAGTGTGAGTAGATCTCAGAGCACAAGATTTATACCATGTCACTGTGCTTATCTTGTAAGGGAGCCAAGTTTGCTTTTATGCCCATGATGTCTCACACAAGAATCAATTAGACCCTAACATTGTTTCACATAACAGCTAGTGAGATCATAGCCCAGAAGTAGTTCTTGATGATTAAATGTGATTGTAGAACTTGATAATTTAATATAATCATTGGGCTATTAAATCTTGACTTTTAAGATTAAAGTCCAGGATGGAAATGCTATCTAGTCAATTCTACTAAAACCATTCTTGTCCTAACACAGCTGTGTTCTTTGTAAAGAAGTAGGAGTCTGATTATATTTCATAGTGATTTTTAAGGCACATCAGGGAAAGATCCCAATGAAAAGGACGGAAGTCATGAAAATGTTATAGCCCTGGTGAAATATCTGTTCTCATGTCTACCACCACAATCTTGACTTTGCACAAATAACAGTTCTGAAATGCTCTTTTTGTCTCTGGTTTTTCCTCTCAGTAGGACCTTCTTTCCAGATGCTTATATGACTGGAAAAGCATCCCTGTGTTGCACACATATCTGCCTCAGTCTTTTCATTCAAAAATACCCCACAGAAGATGGAATGACCTCTGCTATTTCTGTAATACATTGTGGCTTGTGTTGTATTTTACAAGCTTTGCTGTTAAAACTTCACAGTTAACACATTCTTTCAGAGGAAAAAAAAACAAACCCTTTGTGTGTGTGTGGCAATATTTTGTTTTCCAATGTACACACAATGAATTATTTTGACTGAATTAAACTTTCTCCCCAGAGGAGTAAATTTCTGGTTTAAAAGTTTGCGCTCTGATTTTGGAGCAACTGTAATATTGACACTTGCCTCCAGATTTCTGTTAGTTTTCCAATCAATTCTGATCTCCAGCATTGCAGGTTGCTAAAAAAAAAAAAAAAAAAAAGTTTTCCATCAACTATTTTCCCCAGCCACATGCAGAAATTCACAAATGTCAAAGGTTAAATGGTAACAGTCATCTCCATGTCTCTTACTTCTGCAGCAGAAGTACAATCTGAAGAGTAACTAAAGAGTCTATTTGTGATTTGACTGAAATGGAAAGCCCAGGAAAACAACTTACGATTCATCCTCCAGTTTTAGTCATTTCATATCTTCATTTTCTTGGGTTTGGGGATTCTCAAAGTCTAGGATGAAATGTTATAGTAATACTGATGGCTTATTTTAAAAATTCATTGAGAGGTGAATATTTTTAGAATACCATTCACTTAAGGCTGAAAGATGTTCTAGTTGGGGAAGTTAGGTTCCTGGTTCATAAGGAGGTTATATACAAGTACTTGCAGAAACATGCAGACATATTCAAAGCACATTAGCAAGTCAAGCATCTTGATTTGCTTTACTTGATTTGCTTTACTTTTTTTGCTTTACACAGCTGGAGTCTTGCTAATTTAGTTCTGTGCTCTGAGGTTATACCTTAAACTGCGTATTTAAAAAACATTTTGGAAGAATAAATTCTTTCTCTCTTGAACAAGAACCAAAGTTACAGTTTCATATTTGAAAAATACTTGTTAAAATTATCCAGGAACAAGATAAGACTTCTGTATGTTTATTTCAGGATCTTCATAGGCTAACTATTCTCTTGTTAATTCAACCTCAGCACAAAACAGTTGCATGATGAATCAGGATTGAGTCTGGCTGCTGCCATCCTGTCTCTTCTTCCTGTACAATGCTTCAGACGTCTACAATCTTTGACTTTTTTTGAAAGCTGATGTTACAGACATCCTTGTATGCAAGACTCCCACTGGAACTGTCCTGTTCCTTGGTTCAGACACAATATTTTGTTGAATTCTGTTTCCTGTGCAGTAAGTCTTTTTTCAAGGTAGCATAAGATTGATTACACATTTTTCATGCATGGTGTAAAAAGTGCAGACTTACAGGATTTACCTATGTAACAAATAATTTCAGTTAGAAAAAGCATGTCTTCTGGCAACCCTGGTTTCAAAAAAATAGCAGATCTCTACCTTTAATCCTCCCTGCAACCCATGCCCCTCTCCTGATCCTTCTTGTCGCTCTTTGGAGGTATAATACATACTTGGGGGAATTAGTCTGCACATGGAATAAAATTAAGGCCACAGCTGAGCTCCACATGCCCTTTGTTCACTTCCACCCAGTTTATCAGTAAGAGGAGAAAAAGACAGAAGGGAGAATGAAGTCATGCCTCAAAAGCATGGGAAAAGGACTTTTTAGAGGAAAATAGGGGAAGCTGTCAAGGAAGTTTGGGGAATTATGAGCCAGCATTCTTGAAGGCTGTACTTTCTTTTGAAGAAGGTAAAACTGTCTTGTTCTGTTATTTCAGAGGAACATAATAAGTAGCTTTACTTTCCATCTCTAAAATTTGCTACTGACTTAATAGCTCTCTCATCTCCCTTTTCTTCTTCCCAGGAAAAAAAAATCACCCTGATTTGTCAGTTTATTCTGTGTCTTCTTTGTGAATGTCAGGTTTGATTGCTTTTCTTGAGACATTTCTAGAGGAGTAGATGAATTCTAGAGGAATAATGGATCATTGGAGGATCATGAGATAGCAACAGTCATTGGGATGGTATGAACAAAGTGGGTTTGGAAGTCCTAGAAAAGCCTCAGTTTCTTACAAACATATTTTTACAAAATTCCAATGAACATACTTCTGTGTCGCTGCACAGCGACATTAGTTCCTGTATATGGAAATGGACTAATTTTAAAACCTTGTTTTTTGCAGCTAGCCACAGTGCTGTTTTTCTGCCTTCAAATAAAATGAATGAGCACTAAATAAATGGAATAAAATATGAAATTATTTTTAAAATAATTCCCTGAAAGCTTACATCTCTTCCAGCCTCTGGGAGAATGCGTCTGTACAGTGGCTGCTTCACATCACAGGGCAAAGTTGTTCCTATGTTTTTTGTCAGATCTTCTGTATTGAAAGATCATGACCCTTAGGGTTAGACTTAGAGGGTTCTTCCCCCTATTTATTAACACACCATCTTGACTTGCTTCACGTGTTTGTGATGAGTAAAAGTCTAAGCAGTATCTGACCAGTTTGGGTTTTGTGCATGTTTAACCTGGTTTTAAACATACTTTGGTACCATCAAACTGGTAACCTTATGACCACATTAGTGAATTGCATGCAGAAAATTTTGTGCTTACCTGTGTGTTTGGTTTACAGCATGTCATTTGCACTGGGTTGTGGTGTAAGGTGGAAAGTGAGAAGGAATGTAAAACTAAACTAGATCCACCAATGGATGGAACAGACTGTGACACTGCAAAGGTATTTTTCTGCTGGAAAAGCAATACAAATTATATCAAATATCTAATAACTAAGGGAACAAGCTGAATAGGTTTTTTCACTTGTTTAAAGTTCCTGCATACCTCAATCATCATAGAAATCATACATATATAGTTACATATTATATAATATAGATATGATAAAAATGTACACTTATGTAAATACACTGAATTAAAAGAAGTTAGCCAATGCCACATGTGTTTTAATGCTTATACTTTTATTTCAAATTAATTCTGGTTTTTCATCCTGTATGAATAGCATGCCATTATTGCATTGCTTACTGTAGACAGAAACATAAGCTTCCAAAGACACAAAGTTCTCAGCTATGATTTGAGATTTAGAAATATTCTCCTCAAAGGAATCAGTACAGATTAGTGATAAAACTTCTTAGGATAAGCTTTGTAGAGAAATATTTATAGTGTCAGTGCATGTGATAAATGTCATCAAAAGTATGCCAACAAAGACAAATTAAATGGTCACCTCAAGTCAGTCTTATATAAAATGTCCTTTGGACCTGTCCTGTTTGAATAATCTCTGTCATCTCTGTATATAAGTGTAAATGAAGGTAAATAACCCCAAATAGACAACATGCATATATCTTGGCATTTTCATTATACTGTGCATACAGCAGTCTCCCACAGGAGTGATTTGTTTTTTGAATCATACCATATTCACCAGGACAGTCTTCATCCTCCTAAAAAAGTAAACAGACCAATCAACTAAGATAAACTGTTCAGATAATATTATTTAATATTATTTTACATGCTAAAGAAAAAAAACCCAAAGTTTTATTCATTCTTGTATTTCTAAAATAATGATATTGTCTCTGGTCTTTTGATTCTAATAAATGTGTGTAACTGATATTCTATCTTAAGTCAATACTTGGAAAGTCAGGGATGTGCCTCTTTTTTAATGTCACATTCTTTACATTGAGACTGGCACACCCACAGTATGTAATAAGCAAGCAGCACATCTTATTAAGACTACCCAGAATTTTTCATTGTTAAACCATCACTTTTGTGATCCAGGCACCCAAAAATAGTATGCATTTTGTGTATTAATGTCTGACTTGCAGAGACTTCATTCTAGCTTTATACTGTGGGAACAGTATGATATAATAGTGACATGGGTCCTGGGAAATTCAAATGAGGAAGGTTACACCATTCTCTTCATTGTAGAGCTTAGCTAGTAGGGAGTAAATGATTAATAAGGGTAAGACAAAGTACTGTTTCTAATTAGAATGGTTCGTTGAGCCTTGTGCCAGGATACAGAGACATCTTATTGATGTCTAGCAGTGAAAAACTAAGCAGACAATACTGAAATGTAGCAGAGGATTAGAAGGGATTATTGTTCTTGTTTATTATCTGTCCAAGATGATCTTCAGATTACACAAATCATTGGCTTTGTTTTATTTTACTTATATTGTAGAGATGGAGTGTTGTCTTGTGCTCCTCTTAAGTTCTTAAGAAGTGATGGAAATGTCATTTCCATAACTGTCGAACTTGGTTGCGTTTTAAGTCAAGTTTTTATAAACATCCCTCTGACTCTATCTAAGGCAGATGCTATCTCTAGAGAAAAGTCCATTTTGTCTATTATATCTGAAGGAATATCTTTAAATAAATAGGAGCACCTTTGGTCTGAAACATCCAAGAGCATTACAAAGTCTGACGTTTCCGACTGCAAATCCAGTATAATGAGGGACTGTTTAAAAGTGATGTAATTATGCCATCATTGTAATGCAGTGATTTAAGAGAGAAAACTAAGATAGATCATTGAAGACCAGTTTGAAACTGCAGGTGAAGTTTAAGATTGCCAGACAAGGATTTAGCAGAGACACAGCAAGTAATAGAATGACACAATTTTTTGAACTTTTTCCACTGATAACAATAATTCACCAATAATTCAGAGTGCAAAGGGAAATGGCTTAAATTACTGATGTTAATGACATTGTGTTCGTTGTCTACTTGGAACCTTATTTTGCAACTGCTGGAATTTCATAATACATGGGACAGATGCTCAGCTGGTATAAGTTGATTAAGTACTGTAGGGTTATGATGATTTATACCAGATATGGCCTTATGTTACAGAGAATGTCAATAGGGATTGGATAGTTTTGGAGTGAGAAATTGCAGTTGTCCTGGGAAAATACATATGTATGCAAAATGAAGGTGATTATTATTATTTAAATAGATGCCAGAAATTCTCTTGACTTTAACAGCACTAGTTTATTGAAGCTTCCATACTCTCTTTGAATACAAGTTGTGAATAAATCTCGTATTCTCTATTACTTGTAATGTAGCCTCCTATTGAAATTGTCACTGGATAATCAGTGAAAATGTGATTTGTGCTAGTTATGTGGGAACGATAATAGTGAATCAAACAAAACCTGGAAACAGCCCTGAGCACTGTGCTGTGATCATCTGTACAGTTCAGCTGGAGGATGATCCCTGCAGATTAATTTGGGCTGCAAAAGCACTCTGCTAGGCAGTGCCCCGGCTCAAATGAAGGGGTCAGCATGGTCTGGGAACCATTTCCAGAAAGCTATTCCAGAAGACATCATTTTTTGGGAGTAAACTTGTGCTCAAGTTTGTGGACAAGAGTTGCACCAGCTCCTTGGCCACTGAGCTAGAGAAAGGTCTATGGCTGTCCTATTTACTAGGGTAGAAAAAAAAACCTATGGGGCACAGTAAGCAAAAATATGTCTGAATTGTATGAAAAATATGTATTGAACAAAATGTTGGTGTTGTGCTTCCCATGTGCTTGTGGAGCAGTGAATTGTTTTGCATATGCCTTGATTTATTTACCTAAGAGTTGAATTTTCACCCAGTGGTGTAAGGCTGGAGAGTGTATCAATCGGACCTCTTTTGCGGAGCATATGGAAGGGGAGTGGAGCACGTGGAGCACTTGTAGCCGTACTTGCAACACTGGAATCAGCAGTCGACAACGCAAATGCCCTGGGTAAAAACACGTTCAGGTTTCCATTGCTGTTCATCAGAATTTCTGAACAAAATTAAGAGCTTAGGAGTGCAGAAACCCATTAAGATATAAGATATGATAAGACATAAGCAATTAATTTTTTATTAATACTGAAAAATGCTTAGGAAAATAAGTATTTCAAATTTTTTATTGCATGGGAACATTATTTTTCTTCTTTTCTGCTTCTGTCAAATGCTTAGATAATATCAGTGGGTGAATACAACTTTCTTTTTAAGCTTCACTGGGAGAAGCAACAGAAATTAAATTGTAAATTCCTAATTTTTGACTTGCAGAACGTTAGTGTATAATTCTAGTCTTCCAGTTTTTTGCTGGAGAAAATGGACTTCTGTCTCAGTTGGAGAGAGAAATTTGCATAATAGATTTGGGGCAAAAAATTATGACAGGAAAAGCAGAGGGATTAAAAAGAGAAGTTTGCATAAAGAAATGTGAGGAAAACTTGGGTATGGCTGTACAAAAACATGGTAGTTTAACAGAACCCTTAGATACGGAGAATGCTTTCATATTTCCTGATATCTAAATGCCACTTCCAGCTATAGGCCTAAAAGCTACTTCTAGAATTCAGGGATGTCTTAATTTCACTTTCATTCACTCATTTTTCCAGGCAAGGTTCCAGATAATTAGCTCCAGTTTCTGCAGTTTACTATTCTTTTTCATTTGTTCATTAGGACCTGTAAGCACAACTGAAGCGCCCAAAAAGAACAAAACCTATTGTCTGAACTTTGCAACACCATATTTATAAAAAAGGAGAGGTAGCAAATTTTCAGATGTTAATTCCTTTCAGTGGCACTTTTGGCTCAGTCCAGCTAGAGAAAAATCACCTGAACTGTATCAAAACTGCAGTTAAGGTTCCCCTTAATGAACACTCCTACTAGTCCCAGTGCATCTTTGGGGACAAGTGTAAATTATGTTTTGGCACCCGTGACTATTTATATGTAATGTAACCAGGTACAAAGAGAAGGCAAAAATGTTTTGTTTGACTTTGATTTCTTGTGGGTGACTTCTTAATGTTGTGTTAACAAAAAATCTGCTGTTTAAATTAAATTTTTTATAGCATAAATAAACTGTGCTGCAAGTTTGACAAAACAATACCAATAATAAAGCATGATATTTATGTCATCTTTTCTAGTTCAGGCCTTGAAGGAGAGTGTCACGTCCCCACAATGCAGTATAGAGTATGTGAAAATCCTTCTTGTCCTGCTGGTGTGCCTGCCTTCAGGGACTGGCAGTGCCAGGCTATCAGCATCAGATCTTCCTATCAGAAGCACATGCACCAGTGGCAGGCTGTCATAGATGATGGTAAGCATCAACTATCTCCCGCATTCTTATCATCTGCTCATATGGCTTATAGCTTGTCAGTATTGTTGATTAGGAAAGATATGGTAAAAACTAAAGCATACAAACAAACGCCAAGCCCAAGAATATTGTTGTAATTTTCAGACAAGATCTGGTAGTATTTTCACATGCTCTGGAATCATTTGTCTTTTATTCCTATTGAATTTGTCCTTGATATGTAATTACTACATTTGAACTGATATTCAGTATCAGTTTGGTCCTATTAAATCAGAAATACAGTATGTAGGGACTCAGAAAATCAGCCTTCTAGAGGAATGCTACATCATTAAGAATGTGTGTATCAGTTATACTCCTACCTACTAAGCCAAAAAGGCAAGACAGATATCGTGAGCTTCTATTGAGGAAGGAGAGAGCACTTTTAGCTTTAAATTTGAACATTTCACATACCAGAGTTTCATTTTGGCAGAAATCCTTATGTGATACATACTGCAAACTTAGATAATATTTCTACAAATCGTAACAGCTACTGCATTCAAAGTACCCTGCCATACTGCATACATGTTTCAGTGTAACTTGCTTAAATAGCATATCATTAGGTGCGTGCTCAAGTAAGAGTATAGTAATGTCAAACTTATAGAATCTGCAAAGACAATGTTGGTGTAAAATATCACCAACTAGAAAACAAAACGTTCTACCCAAGTTCTTATTAGAATGTGGACAATAGCTGCCATTCCACTGAATTTTCTCTGATTGTTATGACGTAATATATTTAATTAAAAAAACAACAACAACAACAAAACCAAACAAGAAACTAACAGAAAGGTTTGTTATGAAAACAGTTCACTTGAGAAATTACCAAAATCATACTAAAGTGACAAAGAAGAGACTGCAATGACACAGAAGTACTGTATGTGTTTAAGTATGTGCTGTAAGCATGCATTTAACAATTTTAAGTATTTAGTATTGCCATTTATATTTAACTCTTGAAATTATTTATCAGAAACCATTAGAAAGCATAGATTTTAAGACACCCATTTTTCTGAATCCTGAAAAATGTGAATTTATTATCAAGAAGTTATTTTAATATATGTCTAGCTAAACAAGTTGGGGTGGGGGAGGTGGATGTCCTCTGACCTTTTTCTCAAGGTGCCAAAGTGAAAACTTGCGAGACTATTTTCATTAGGTTTGTATGTTAGGTCATGGGGGACTTCAACCACCCCC
>NW_010256831.1:0-11695 GCF_000690775.1 Eurypyga helias | reverse complement strand
CCCTTGTCTTCCGTGACTCTGGGGTGGTGCTATTTGTTTGCAAGAGGAAAATATAGTCCCCGATCACCAGAGTCATTCGCGTAACATTAAGCGCAAGCAAAGTCACGCTGATCCTTGCAGATATTGGTGTATGTTCAAGGGCTGTGCTGGATCCTTGCACGTTAGGCTCACTAATTTAAGAGACGCCTTTTTTTATTCTTGGAATTGGTTTTTTATTTCAATGTGGAGGCAGTTTTACTTGACTGTGTATTATAAAGGAAATTTCAGTCCTTGTACAAATTAGGATTGCAGGATCTGTTTTCTTTCGTTTGCTGTAAGCAAGTAGCTCCCTTTGAGTAAGAATCGGGAGTCTGCTCTCTCAGAAAGCTTCACCCCCGTAGCTGGCCAGAGGAGGAGTCAGCATCCTCTTGTAGCCAACAGTTTGTTAGCTAGTGCGTTCATCTGTACAGGAGTCCTCACTTCATAACCTTCCTCTGCTTAAAAAATGTGACCTATATCTGCCAAAGCCCAAGACACTGCACTAATTCCTGGTGTCTTTGGGGCGAACATCCCAAGTCACTGAGCAAAAGGAAGTGGTGGTGTCCATTGAGCACTTCCCTGGCAGTGGTGGTACGTGAAGACACCCGAGCCATTCACTCGGTCTGGGGAGGAGCCCAGCCATGTTACCGTGGCCTTACACTCTCCTTCTTTTTGGCCTTCTGGAGAAACATCATATATTGACCTGGGGGTCCCCACACTTTGCCGTGCATCTTCTGTTCCTGAGCTTACAGAGAGCTATTATAAACAGCACAGGGCATTGCTGTACCACACCATTACGCACCTACAGGGCTAGTTGTCACCGGAGGGTTGGCTTTGTGGATATCAGTGACATCTCGGCGGTGCTTCTAAGCACCCAAAGCCCCTTGGAAAGCCAGTTTTCCTGCTTCTCAACACCTTTCATTCATTCTTTCAATATGCAGGAGAGCTCTTCAACCAAAAAATATAGTTATTTCCACTGAAAAAGCAAGAAGTTTAGTGATTGCCAAAGTCAGCTTTAAGAATCAGGAAAGTTTTGGTCCCTTGTGTAAAACCCCAGACAAAACTACTCCCTTTGATTCTGTGCTCTTGTAGTGCTCTTTTATGTTGGAGCTGACTGATGCCTACAAGGAAATACATTCCGCTAACTTGAGCTCTAAGAGCTAGCGAGGGAGATGCTCATATTCTCTATAAATGTGCATCCCGTTCGGCTGCTGATGAATTATTTAACTCCCTGCTATTTATGGAAGCTGTCAGCATGCTTTTCTCTGCTGCTTTGACAGGAGAAGCAAAGGAATCTGAGTAAAGTGACCAACTAAGAGTTAAAATTTATTATTAATAATCGCACTGCACTCAGTTGCGTTTTGCTCAGTATTTGGCCGTCCTCAGAGGTATTACCTGTTACTATAAATAAAGCACACGCTGCCAGGATAACTGTTCTTCATCATTTGTCTGGCAAAATGAGCCATTTTTTATTTTTCTTTTAAAATCTGTATTATTAAAGCTCATATGTGTATTTGGTCTCTCAGCACCGACAGCTTTTACGCTCGTCCCGTGTTGCTGTTCCTCCATGCGGTATTTGTGCTCGGAGATGGATGGTGCATAGTAGTGCTGAAAAGCTCCCACGCACCATCGAGAAGTGCGGATTGGGCTGCTACGGAGCTGGCGGGCAGACCTGGTGCTACTCAGAAGCTAGTGAGCAGAGGAGGGTAAGGAAATGGTGAGTTTTTCCGGTGACTCCAGATCCCCTGTGCTCTCTCCAAGTCCCAAAGTCACCACCTGCGATCGAGGTTGCCTTAGGCTTGACGAGGAGCCTTACCTCGCAGGCACTCCTGCTGCCACGCAGCCACACAACCCCGCAGAGGAACAAGTCTCCCCACAGACCATCCAGGGCAGGGGAATAAAATAAAAAGAGATGTCTACATGCCATCACAAGGGTGCATGCAGGAAACTTGGTAGGGGAGGGGAAGAAACTAATTTTTTTGGTGGTGGCAGTCTGCATTAAGGCAGTTTAAGGTGGTTATGGAACTGACCCACTGAGAGACGATGTAGTTGTCTTTTACGTTGTCCCCATGTAGCTTAAAAGTGGTCCTGTAGATAAAAATATGCTTAAATGTTTGTCTTTTTACTAATAAAAGCACATACACCATTAAAAAAACAACATAATAATTCCTCTGGGAATATTTCACAGAGAGAATGCCTATCTCTGTGCGTAATACCTGTACACCTATATATATCACTTAATGTGTGCAATAATCACCAAGCAGTCTTGCCAAAGGGTTAGAAAGTGTTTTGCAAAGCTTAATCATTTAGTTTCTGGGAGTATTCAGTATCTCAGTTTTTAACAGAGGTCAGCTGAGCGTGCATAGAGGGTGTTTGAGAGTCTCACCGAAAGAAAATCCAGTCAAAGAGAATTCTTCCCCTAACTTCCCTGGGCTTGCCTGAGGCCAGATCAGAAGTCAATAGCAGAGCAAGGGACTGACTGGAGTGTCCAGATTTCCTGTTTCTGTTTTCTAGTCTGTAGGCACCTTCCTTCTGTACGTGCCGTTTGTGGAATGACGGTGTCACCGTGACTGCTACTTCCCATGAAGGTCATCTTACCTTGTCAAAATAAGCCCCCCCCTTTTTTTTTTTGAAAGGTGCATAACAATAATAACTTTTCCCTGGGATAAAATTCACTCTAAGGATGGTTACAACAACCTTAAATTAGCATTGCCATTTCTTCCTAAGTTAAAGAATGCCAAAAAAGCACTTTTGTGGTTTTACATTATGTGCTTAGCACTTCTCTCAAGTAAGGCAAAGTGGCTTTGAAAATATAATTGGTAGCATGAACTCAGCTTTTCTAGTATTGCAGTAATACAGTCTGCAAATGAAACAAGGAGGAATATTTCCTGCTGGGAAAACACCCCCTCACCTGAGGCAGAGGTGCCCACGGACCGCAGCGGAGCACAGCCCGGGCAGCATTAAGCAACCGCTGCAGCGGGTTGCAACAGCCTCTGTTAAAGTTTTCAAACTCAGCTGTGGTGTTTGCTGCCTGGGGAAGGGTACTCACGAGCCCACCTCGGCCCAACAGCCTGCAGATCGGGAGATGGCGAGCAGGGGTGTTGGGATCGCAGCATGTGACCGAGGGACGGAGCGATCGCGGCGGTGCTGGGGGTCACCCCGATGCTCTGTGTGTCACACATACGTACCTTAGGGTACCGTGTTGTGCAAATGCATATGTACTCACCCCAGCAATGACGCAAGCACCTCTACAGTTTGAGAAACGTGTTTTTACTCTCAGTTCTTGCATAGACGGTATCTCACCTCTTCTGTGGGAAGGAAACTTAGCCCAGGAAAAAGAACTTGCTGACAAAATAAGTAACTGCAAAGCAGAGAGCAGAATGATTTTCATGGGAGGTTTCACTCACTGGTGCACACCGAGCTATTGCCCTGCGACGGTGAGACAGGGAACTGGAAGACCAGACTGTTCAGCTTTCTTCCTGACTCTTACAGTGTTGATTTCTGTGACCTTTAGGTCCCCCTACTACTTCCAAACCTGCGTGCCTGAAGTTAGGTCCAACAGGAGCTGAGTCAGGGCTTACTGGTATGAAAGAAACCATTTCCGTGTGTTTCAGCAGGTGGTGGAGCAGATCCTGGGTGAGTAGTCAGATTTTTTTATAGTGATTTCTGAAGTGCAAGCTGAAGGCAGAAAGCAGGACACTCATTTTTGTCCCTACCTGCAGATGCAGGCATTTAACTTCCATTGCTAAAGCCATGAAAAAAAATCTTTTATATACTTTTTAGTAAAATAGAGAGGAAAAATTAGCTAAAGTACTGGGGGAGATGTGAAAGGTAATCATGTGAATCCAGAATGCTACCTGCTTGTATGTTTGATCTCAAGATAACTGGTGTTTCATAGCTTCAGGGGGCTTGCTTCTGATTTATTCTGGCAGAATATAAAGAGCCGGATCACCAGAGTGTATGGGAGGTCCTAGTTTGGGGGTTTGGCTTACTCAGTGTGGATAAAGGGGCAGAATGTGACATCTGGTAATTGATAACTTAATTTGCACCAGACAATATCTCCGTGCTATGGTAGTTTTAAAATGCATGTACCTTATATTCCCAGCTACCCTCAATCGCAAGTCTTAATGTAAGTAAAGAGGTTGAGAGTCCCCGAGATGGAAATATTAGGAAAGATTTTTAACAGTGACAGGAAATAATTGGTGCCAGAGAGATGCTTCTGGGTTTCCTAGTGTTGTTTTGCATATCCAGTGCAGAGCAGTCACCTCGCGTTCGGGCCAGATTTGCAAGCAAGCTGAATATATGGAGAAATGAAATAAAAATGTAGGCTTCATCTTCCTGCCTGTCAGCAAAGCCTGGGGATACAGCTGGAGTAATGAATGAGAATGATGAAACTTGGAGTAATAAATTGACGGCAGTCGGGGAAAAACCAGAACCAAGCACGTGACATTCCCGGGACAAAATAAGCTCATGGTTTGGGAGAAGCGAATGAATATATAGGGAATGGAGGATGGTGTGATAAGCAGAGAGAGGGAGTGGGAGAGGGAGGGTGAAGGGGGACCCATACCCTGCTCACCCAGAGTTATATCCTCCTGGTTCTCCTTCTGTCCTTGTCACCGATCCCCCTGAAGAGAGAGATGTGAAAATGGAGCTTTTCGGCCCTTTTCACACACGGGATCAGCTTTTTTCGTGCAGCGCTCAGGATAATAAGTGTTGAAGAGTGTTAACAACAGAGATTTGTGCACCACATTTCTTCTGCACCGCACCAAGTGTTTGCCCACAGTGTCAGCGCCCCCCGACCTGTTTGCTCGTTCAAACTTGCACTCCCCGTGCATGCGCTTTTGTGAGCCTCTTCCCCCTCCGACGCTCTCCTCCCCAAACTCTCCTGCGTTCGCGTGAAACATGAGCTCAGGAAGCGCAGGGACACCAAGTACTGACGTGCCGTAGCTCTCCAGGGAGCACAGATGGGGGCTTCAGCTGCAGCAGGTGCCGGGAAGACAGATCCCAACTCAGCTAGAGAATTATTGTGCATCATCTCTATGGGCCTATTGTTTCGTTGCGTCCAGCTCGGTCACACGCTACGCGGGGGCAGCAGTGATGCCTAGGGGGGTTAATTCAATCGCTGCTTTTAATTTAGGAAATGAAAGGGATGTTCTCCCATCACCCTCTTCCCAGAATGCAGCACACACGGGTTTCACGACAGACTTCACAGTCAGGCTGTGTTTGCAGGAGTGGGGGGAGAAAGGGGGGAAGCGCTGATTATTATGCTTACAAATATATTTTCTATCGTCTTTCTAAGGCAGCTCTGTTCATTTTGTTGTGGCCAAAGAAAAGGGTCAGGCACTAAGGTTAAAACAGCTCCACAAGCTGTAATCCAAACTGTGGTTTTGGCTGTGTTAATGAAACGCTGTGTGGCCAAGCCATCATGTGCTAGGCACAGCAAACAGCAGAGATGGGATTTTTCAGCTATATCTGACAGAGTTCTTTGGACAGACTGTAAACCCAGTCTGCAGCGTGTGTATCCTGCCGTCCTCAGGCATTCAGGGGTGTCACAGCTATGCTCCTGGCCCTTAGCAAATGGGCTTGGTTTAAACCACAGTTTCTCCAATCAGCTCTGCTACAAATCGGCAAATTCACATGTAAAATAAGAATCAACTCATCCATCTTAGAATCACAGAATGATTTGGGTTGGAAGGGACCTGAAAGACAGACCAGTTCCAACCCCCCTGCCATGGGCAGGGACACCTTCCACTAGACCAGGTTGCTCCAAGCCTCATCCAGCCTGGCCTTGGACACTTCCAGGGATGGGGCATCCACAGCTTTTCTGGGCAACCTGTCATAAAGGGATGAGATGAAAAGCAGAGAACATTGAGAGTAAGAGGGGCAAAAGCAAACATCTCCTGTGTTGTTATCCTCGCTGACTTGTTATTCAGCAGCAGGAAAGGTTGTAATGCAGAGGATTGGCTGTTTCAAAGAGCTCATTTAGCTCTGCATAATGAAAATACAGTGTGTGCTCCTAACATACAAGTACTATTGTGTAGCAGTGCAGAACCACAAAATATTTGGGTTTGGGGTAGCCATTGTTAATAATATCCCTCTTGGAAACCTTATACCAGGTGACTGTAGCACAGGAATAAAAGAAGTAATGCATGGTCTTATTCATGGGTCTGGCAAACTGTCACTTTGATCTGCTTGGGCATATTTGTAACCAAAACCTCTGAAGAGTTTAAGAAGACCCTAACAAAATCTTTGTAACGAGCAGTGTATGTTTGACCAGAGACAATGTATCGTGATGGTATGAATTACCCAGACGCTGGGCCAGGAGGAAGTAAAGCTCAGTCGAGATTTTTATAGGGTTGAGGGTGACTGTCTGGTAGACCTTTCCTTACAGAGTAAAAGTGACTGAAGCAAAGCCTTGCGCCCGGCTGGGGAGCTTGTGCCGTCTCTCCCAGCTGGTGACTGGAATTCATCATCACGTGACTTTAGAAAGGGCCTAAGAAGATCCAAAGTTGTGATCATGTTTTATGGGGCAGGGGGGAGAATGGAGAGAGGGAGATATAATGGTTTTTTTCTTTGCATTAACATGCTGAAGCACTGATTTTAAAAATAAGTGAAAGGCAAAAATAAATTTGGAGACCAATCAATAAATAATTCACTGCTTTCAGTGCTGTAAAATAGCTTGTCTACAAGGGAGGGAAGTCAGGACAACTTTGCTGAAGCTATCAAAAGACCAGAGTTCATAAAGGAGGCACCAGGATAATCTTATTAAATTACTTTAGCTATCTTGTACAGCATCCCTCCTCAGGACTTGAATTCTTGGTTGTGAATGGCATCAGGAGGATTTGCAAGGATTGGATTTCCTTACTTCAGATTAGTTTGAGATATTTATGAAGGATTTAGGCAAACTACTGAGTCTCTTAGCTCAGTGTTGCTAATGAGAAGCAAGTACTAAAAGCAGAGCAAGTGTTTTCTGATCCTCAGGGAGATTTCTAGCACGTTGTGCCCCAGTATGCCATGTGTACTATGTGTGTCCTTCCAAGAACGCCTTACTGCCAGTCAGGTATACTTTACACTTGCTTGGGAAGACACGGAGTTCGGTTTCATTGGCCTGGATTGAAAACCAAGCACTTCTGTCAGCCATGGAGTTCATGCAGCCCAAATTCCTGTGGATTTCAGTCCTTTGCCGTCCTTTTTAAGTTCTCTCTTTCCTCTCCTCCCATTCCAGGAGTGCCACCCCTGTGCCCCACAGAAGCCAGGGGATATCTGCATGCTCTGTGTTGCCCCCATGGCCTCCACTTGCTCCCCTGGATGTGAAGGACAGACACACTCTGCACTTTCTCTTCAGCAGGTCACAGATTTTGGGTTTTCAGCTTTATAATGATGCTGATCCTTTTTAATATGTATTTTTTTTTCTTAAGAATTCAATTGCCTTGAAATAAACATCCCTCTGGGCCAATGGTTCAGAGGCTGTTAATGAGGGATGGATACTGACAGCACAACCTGGTTGCTTGCTGGCTGTTGACTGTCACCTAGAAGACAGTCTTTGTCTGATGGGGATGCGGAAGGTGTTAAATTTGGCAGAGCATTGGAACACATGGTGCTGAGAAGCACAGGGATGGAACTCTGATCTCACCTGCTGCTTTGTGTGGATTGGCGCATGGTCGTCTTTATGCTCCATCAGCCCTTGTAGAAAAATAAATAAATAGCCTCTTTTATTTTAGCTTCCTGGATGCGTTTGGCTAGGGAGCAGTGTCTTCTTCAAGTTGAGAAATTCCAAAAAAATATCTGGGAATTGTGCTATCAAGCTCTGTTTTCTGAAAATTTGAAATATTATTCCTTTTTCTAACTACGCTAGTCATGGAGTGTGGGTTTTTTTGGTTTAATCTGTTCTGTCCTTAAAACATTTGTACCCTCAAGCTTCTATCTGCTGCATTTCGTTGAAGTACATCTTTATTAAAACCTGAAATGCTCTGAAGGGAACAAACAGTGACAGGAAGGTCATATTACGTAAAGCTGTTCGAAGAGAGTACAAAATGGTGTCAAAAATTCATAATATGCATGGACTTGGGACAAATAAGCTGCTAGTTAGGTGGTCTTAGGGTTTCTAAAGTGACAATGTGGCATCTAAAGGTAATATGTTTGCTTTTTTTTTTTTCCCCATGAAAATCTCAGATTTTTTAGGGATGAAGAAATCAAAGGCACTTGAAACCAAGCTACAGTAAAATATGCTGCACTCCTGGTGCAGGGCCACACAGTTTGGTTTTTAAAACTGAGTTGTTTGGCTCTCTTTTTCAGTAATCATCATACCTTGAAGGGGAATTCTTTTGCACTGAAAAAATCATGGACTTGCTGCATAGTGGATTACCTGAGGTGAAGCTGTGGTATATTAATGTAACATTAAAGGGTCCTCATTCTCAGAGTTGGAGGAATAATAGTTACAATAATAAGATTTCAGCAAAACTTTGTGCTGTAACTCAAATGAAGGAGTTTGCAGAAGCAGTTTCAAGAATAATCGCATTTCTTCACCATCAGATCAAGAGCATTCAGCTGACCTCATGGCAGCATGTATGACTGAACCATTTCTCTTCAAGAAGTAACATTCAGAAAGGGCTTGTAGAATGAGAAGTATAGTTACAGGATAGTTGATATGGAGTGGGAAAGTGGTTCATTGACTTCTACAATGTGAGTTCTTTGCTTGATTACGCTGTTAAAGTGCAGGGTGAAAAGAACTCTTAAAAAGGCAAAGGAAACTAAAATACAGGTGGTATATGGGATTTCTGAGTGGGCGTATTGGGTGTATCATGCCTGAAAGTGGTGCTGGAAGGTGGAAAAAGTAGTGCAATAAATCTTTATGGCGATCAGTGCTCAGAAGGGGCTGGTATTGTGGCCTTGTTGCCACTCCTTTACCTTAAAATTAGCAGTATGACAAGAAAAATGTGTGCATTCCTAAGAGTTTTTATTACTGCAGCACCTCTACGTTACCTTGCGTCTAATAATTTACTGTATGAACATAAACCAGGAAATGGTTGGAAGAACTTGAAAATGGCAGAACATAGCTGTGGAGTCTTAATGTGCTTTCAAAGCATTATCTTTTAGGATCAAAGTAAACCTGCTGATAACGTGGCAAAAAACACCCCAAGGCATACCCTGTGAGGATGCTGCAGGCGTTTTGGCCAGCTGCAGCAATTCCTGACTTATAGAAAAGGGAAGTGATATTTGTCAGCAGGTGGCACATCCTTCCTCATCCCTGAAAATCCATCCAAACTCAGTTAAATTATGAGCAACAGAAACCTAGTGACTTACAAGGAAGCTGGGGGGAACTTTTTACCAGGGCCTGTAGTGACAGGACAAGGGGTAACAGGTTTAAATTGAAAGTGGGGAGGTTTAGATTGGATATCAGGAAGAAGTTCTTCCCGCAGAGGGTGGTGAGGCACTGGGACAGGTTGCCCAGAGAAGCTGTGGATGCCCCATCCCTGGAAGTGTTCAAGGCCAGGCTGGATGAGGCTTGGAGCAACCTGGTCTAGTGGAAGGTGTCCCTGCCCGTGGCAGGGAGGTTGGAACTAGATGGTCTTTCAGGTCCCTTCCAACCCAAACCATTCTGTGGTTCTTGTTACGATTAGCCCCAGTCTCAGTGCAGTTTCTGGTCCAATCTCCTTCTCCTCCCTCTGCCAAAGGACTGCAGCCACACGGATCTGCTGCGCTTCCTAACCTAAGCCTGTATAGCCCTGTGCAGCCTACTTTTCCCTGCTGCTGTGAACCATGGTTTCTCTTTCCTAGCCCTCACTTCACTCCTTATTTTAGTGCCCTCCTCTGCTTCCCACCTGAGCCGGTTTGTTAACCTCATTTGGACCAGATGGCTCCCTCCTTCCAGCTCCTGGGACGCCGGCCATCCGCTCCCGAGAGAGGCAACGTGCCCAGGCTCTGCTCCACCGCTTGCCTCTGCACTGATGTGGGCTTACGGGAGAGACCAGTTTTGCCCTGGGAATCCTCTGGGAAGATGGCACTCGGGCAGCTTGGCTGCATGCTGGGGCTCAGTCGGGAGTGTAAGTTTTAGCAACCTGATTTCTGAAATGTTATTTTCTTGATGTCTAAATCCTGGCCAGGTTCTCTTCTTTGCCTGACTCAGAAGCCATCTCTGCCAAATTTCAATTCTCTCTTTCAAAAGAGCAAGTCACCTTAGCATTAAAAAAAACCCCAACCCCCTCCCCCCAAAGAAAACCAAAAAACAAAAAACCCCACATTAATATTCCTCTAATGTCCAAACCAGTATTTTTTGCAGTATTTCATTTAGAAACAGTTGAACCATTTTGACTGACTTTTAAAATTTTTTTATTAAAGATAATCAGCCTGAGGCAAACATTCAGCAGAGGCAGTATTACTCCAAATGGATAACGTTTGGCAAAGCCAAGAGCAACCGTGTCCTATAATGCAAAGTGTCAGCCAACCTTGCTGGGCAATGCTAGAAGCTTTTTATAAAGTAACAGGCCTAAAGAAACATAAATTTCCATGTCATACTGCTCAGGATTTTAGGGGACGGTACAAAGAAGGAGAATGTTATGCAAGTGGAACTGAAAAAATAAATTAAAAGCTGCAGAACCATGAATGCTTTATATCTGCTTTGTTTTTATTTTATACGGGCAGCTTGAAATTTCAAAGCTCTCCTGCCTGTGACTTTTTAAAAGCTTTTTATTTCCTGAGGCAATTTAGCTTGCGAAACTGGGCGTGAGGTGCTGCGTGTGCTCATGCCTTTCAAGAAAGGAAGAAGTTGTCAAGTTTCAGGTTTTAATGAAACAAATGACTTTGTTCCCTCTGCTTAGACACTTGTTTGAAAGCCCACGTGCTCGGTTAGCAGGCTGATAACCCTTCCCGTCTTCGTAGCACCATCCTCAGTGGTGTGTAGTGCGTCTTGTGATTTCACGCCCCTCTCCATTTTATATGAAGCCGTGCAAGAGGGGCAGGCAATTGGCACCTCATTCCTTCCCATGTATTAGATTTTTTTCCAAAAATATGGCTGTGTTTAAGCCTACCTTCCTAACCCCAACTGGGAGAATTCATCTTTCACCTGCCTGAAACACTCTTCTCACCTGAATCATCCTCTGACGTGTGTCCCTGAGTAATTTAAGTGGCGGAGGCTTTCCTAGAATACATGCGTGAGCTTCATAAACTAATTAGAAGTGATGCATTTTGATAGATGGGATTTATGCACAGCTGCTAAACTCATTGAAGTCATTATTTGCTTCATTAGAGCCTCCCCCAACCCCATCGCCCAGTACAACACTTGTCCTTGTACCCAAAGCAAAGGACTTGCACCGACCTGGGCTGTGTTCTTTACTTCTAACTGCTTCTAGAGGAATGTCTGGGTCCTTAGGCGTGCAAACCAGCACTCCTGACCAGCTCTCCTAGGCTGTGCTGTGGCCGTAACACTGCAGTCTGTGTCTCACAGCCCTGACCTGCTGCCATGATTTTCACAGCCCGGGGGACTCTGACAGGGTGGCCTATGCCATGGACTTGGGTGTTCAGAAGTTGGTCTGATTTCTCCTCCTCCCACAACTGTACCGTTTGGGCTAATGAGATGAGTGACTTCCTCCTTCAAATCCCACCTCTTTTTTATCTTTAGACCATCAGCTTGGCCATGGTGGATGCTATGACAACAGCTGTGACAAGTGGCGTTCCTCAG
>NW_010256830.1:0-6011 GCF_000690775.1 Eurypyga helias | reverse complement strand
GAGGGGCTCCACGGCCGGATTGTTCCTGGTCCGGCTTCCCGGGGTTCCCCTCCGAAACACCCCTTACCGTACCCACAGACCCCGACTGCCGCGTCATCCCAGCAAAGCAACGATGTTCTTTCTGTTAAGGATTCACGGTGTTTTGGGAAAGATGCTACTCTTCCCGTGGGCTTGTGCCCCGCGTGACGTGAGATTGATTCGTTCTTGCCCGGGATAACACTGGCCCGAGCACCGCATCTGCCCCTCTCCCATCAACAGAGCCCATCCAGAGAGCAGAGAAAACGTCTGTGTCGTCTCTGCGGGACGCGACGGTCTCTGTACGGAGGGGCTGAGGACGCTGCCCTGGCCGGCCGGAGAGGCTGGTGTCACGCCAGCACTGGCGGCTCAGCACAGGGATGCTTACGGCCTTCACTTCCCCTCGGTGTTCCGCGGTTAGGTGGGCAGCTAGGAAAGTTTCAGCACGACTCTGTTTTTAAGGACTCAAATTTCCTTTCCAAAGGCTCTTTTTGGGAACACGCAGCGTGTCGCACCGGTGCTCTTCAGCCGCCGGTAGAGCAGGAGTTAAACATCCCGGTATGTCGCATTATGTAAAATCAGATCGACAAGGAGTTGAGGAGGAACTGTGTATTTTCAGTAACCAAAGGTACCCAAACCCACCCAAACCTGCAGCGCGTGGTGCTTTTCATGGCACGGAGTTGGTGTAAGAACCGAGACTGGATTCTGTACAGCCGTTGTGCGCAGACCCCGGCAAACCGGAGTCCAGCGTGACCAGGGGCGGGGGCTGGAGCCGCCACGCTGCCCTGCCCCGGGCTCTGACTCCCTTGGGAAGTGATTCCCACTGGAATCTGAAGCTGTTACTGCCGCGTTCTGGTACGCCGGCTCAAGTGCTCGAGCTTCAGAGGAAGCAGCAAACACTGTGATTCCCGAGTACGGGATCATGGCGTGGCTTTCGTGCCGGAGTGCTGCCGGGTGCCGGCTGCGAGCGCCACAGCCCGAGGCTTTGGCTCCCGTGCAGGACAGCTTGCTGTGACGTTCTGCTGCGGGTGCTGCTACGGGGCAGACGAGGTGACCGGCTCCGGGAGTGAATGGGTGGAGCCGCCTCCCCAGAAACAACCGAACGCAGAGTGAAGGAAATCGGGGTTCTGAATGTTCTGATATTTTAACGTAGCAAAACCAAATGTGAAAATTGGGCTGCAAATACCCTTTTGTTAACAAAGTGGCTAAGCACTTAGAAATGGTAAAGATTTGCCAGTTTTCGGAATCCGGCTGCTTATCAGCAGTTTTTTCTCCTGCCATGAACCCCGGAATTACCCTTCCCAGGCTCCTGCCTCCTGTTGCATGGCACCTCTTGCCCCACTGCGATGCCTGGCGCCTGCACCCACTAACGAGTTCCTCACAGGAGCTGGAAACACAACACACTTGCCAGAGGCTGCAACGGAGCGCGTGAAGGTCGGGCAGGGCTGGGCACAGCGTGGTTACCGCGGTGCTCGGCGGAGAGGGCCAGCGGTGCGGGCGCTTCCCGGCACGGCTGCGGACACGCCACCTCAGAGCCGCCCCCCGAGACCTTTAGGGGGGTTATCAAGCAGAAAAACCTTGTAAAAGCTGTTCAGTGCTTTAAGCACTGAAGTGACCCGATTCTCTAACCTTTCGCTGAGAATCACGCCACTGTTTTTCTTGCTGCAGGGTCTTGGTTTGGTGTTTTTGCAGGGGGTCCCCAACAGTCCTCAGGAACTGGCGTTCACAGGGATGAAGGAACAAGATGGCACTAGTTAGGGAAACCTTCCGAGGTTACAGCCGTCTAAAAATCCTCCAGGATTTGCCGTCGTGGTAAGAGGAACGTGGGCTGGCGGCGCACATCAGTTTCTGACAGCCTGTACTCCTACGAACCGCTCCTGTACGCGCTGCCACAGGCCGCGAAGGTTTGGCCGTTAGGGCTTAGATTGAGCTAAACCCCAGAAACTCCGGGGCTGCATTCCACCTCTGCAGGATGGAAGGGAAGGGCTCCGGAAACGTGCGGTGGCGAAGGCTGGAAGCGAGCCCCTGGCCCACCCTGAGGTCTCCAAGGTTTGTCACCAGTACCTTACCCCAGAGGACACAGCAGAGCCTGCTCTGGCTCCTCTGTGCTGGCAGCGGCCGGGCCGGGGTGGCCCCATGGCCTTTTTTCCCGCCACACCTGACACATCGGTGCCCCTGCACGGGCACGGTGGGTGCCCATGCGAGTGTCGCCCCTCAGAGCAGCGTTTGTGCCCCTTGCAGAGCATCGCACCGACGACTCAGTCTGCCGTCTCCTTCGCAGTGCCTCAGCCTACACCAGGACTGCAGCCAGAATACCGAGGCTGCTCCCTGTATCATCCTCGGGCTCCAATTCTTCGCCGTGATCCTCTGCAGAGGCGCGTGCACCTCGTGGAACGGTCCTTCTCCTCCTTCTGCGGACGTACACGGGGCGATCCTCCTCCGTCCCCTCAGGGGGGGCGTTGTTGGTGCTGGCCGCCGCGTTCAGGGCCAACTCCAAGCATCTGTAGAACCTAGAAACAAGCAGTTGAGCAGTTGTTACTTTGTAGGTTCGCTCAGATCTGCCCAGCTCCTCTGGGAAACCGAAGTAAGGCTCCTGCGATGCAGGCGCCGGTGCTAAGCACAGGAGAGCGCTGCGAACACGGGAGTGTGCTAGCCAAGGAAAATGAGAACGACCCGCAGGGGTTCCCCGTGTGTGCCCTGCACCTCTCCGAACACCTGCGTGTTACAGACCAGCCAGCAGCTGCACCCAGGTGCCACTGAGACCCCTGAGATCTTGCAGAGACTGAGACGGGATCGGGTGAAACGTGTGACAGCGGGCAGAGGGACCGCCACCGCCAGCCCTGCCTCTGAGGAGCAGCTGGTCGCGGTGCACACAGGTGGCCTCCTCATCCTCGGGCTCTTCGGCCCGTTCGGAGGCAGACGTAAAGACCCGAGGTGTGTGTAACCCCCCGCCTCCCGAAGCCCCCGGCTGCGGAACCACGCAGGCAGTCGCCGCAGCGCGGTCACGGTGGTGGGGTGACAAACGCTGGTGTCACCAGGAGCTTCGACCCTGCGCTGTAGCAGAGGCTGCCACCAAACTCTGGTGGTTCACGGGTTTCCGCCTGAGCAGATGACAGTCTTCAGAGCTCAAGAAATGAACTGAGACTGTATTTTAGACTTTGGGAGGTTGTCTGGTTCTGGTTCTTTTGGATTTTTGGGGGGTTTGTTTTGGTTTGGTGGGTTTTTTCCATATAACCTCCCTGACTGTTGGATCTGGATGTCCTGGGTGGGACTGCTGTGCTCTTACCAACCTGTCAATCCTCCTTGAGTTTTCTTCCATCTTCCCATTAGCTACATCTACCAGGAATTCAATATATTCTTCGGAGACCATCAGTTTTCCCTGGCGGCTCAGCGGGACTTCCAGGCAGTGAGTGCTCCGGACGGCCTGGAAACACACGCAGAAGGACTTACCTAGAACACAGCTTTTTATTTTCTGAAGGTTATTTAAATAATGGGGGGAGTCCCTAGGAGGAAAGGTCCTCGCTTATCCCCACAGCTGGTGGGTTTGCTGTCGGCTACCGCAGAAAGGCATTTCCCTGCTGCGCCGGCCCGGCCATCACGTTGTAACTCAGACCGTGGCTCCTGGAAGATCGAGGTTAACAGTACCAACAGGATGCTGTTACACCCCTTACAGGCAAGTAGAGAAGTCCTTACCATCACAATCTTTCCGCCTCTGCCAACCGTAATGCCGGAGTTCCTGAACCCGGATTCGATGGCTGCCGAATGCTGCGGAACAAGCAAACGCCTTAAACGGGGCTGCACGCTCCCGCCGCACGACGCAGCCGTGGCCGGGCTGCGAGGCAGTTCAGTCTCGGTTCTGCAGAAGCACTTAGCCAACCCCCCTCCCCAGACCGATGCCGTGGGTACATTAAAGCTCTCTCAAGCAACCGGGGCGGCACCACGAAGGGCGGTTGGGTCTCAAAGAGCCACGGTCGGTCTAGTCTCCCCGGCTGCTGCGGAGGGACCCCGGCCTCCCGCCCGGCACTGCGCGGTTTTATCGAAGAGCTGGTAAGCACGAACACAGTCCTGCAACACGTGGAGCGGGACGTGCAGCAGTGCCAAGGAAGCTAATCAGCCCTCTTCTGCGTTTCCCCATCAGCCGTTACTCTCCGGGGCCATTCTGGAAAAGCAGAAGGCAACGGCGCTCAATGACATGAAACCCTGGAGTCAAAGGGTCTGGCCTGTAGCAAAAGGCCATCTCAAACCCCATCACGTCCGGCCAGTGGACGCGACCCGGGCTCACCGGGAGGAGGTTTTACCGGGCAACCTGCCTCAGCTCCACCACGGCGCCGTGGTCGCGTGGTTCTGTTTCCCAAGATCTACAGCACGACCTCTGCTACGCCTCAAGCTGTGTTTTCGTCACCCGCGCACTCGCAGTGCCCTCGCTGAGACGCGCAGCGCACCCGGGGCCGTCCCTAAGTGCTCGGCCTTACTCGGCAGCCCACGCCCGACAGCCGGGAGGACGGGGGGCACCGCGGCAGCACTGCTGCTCGGTGAGGTTTTACCAGAAGCTGTGCATCCCGCAGCTCTCGGCACAGCACGTGAAGCACGAATGGTTCAAACTTGAGCACGACGTCGCCAGTGGCTCTCCCTAGGGCTGTCATCTGGGAAACACACCACAACATTTACATTAATACTGCAAGTGTGTCCTGTTACTACAAAACAGAGAAATGCGAGCTAGTCAGAGGGTCAAACACACACCGAAAATGCGGCGGGTGAGTTCCAAGCTCTCAGGTTTGTTCAGCCGCTTCTGATTTTTCCTTGCTCAATACACAGAAATTCCACGATTCCCATGATTCTGTTTGCTAAACCGGTTAGGCTTAACAGCAGTTCATAGCAAGAGGGACTTAAAACACCTTTCAAAGGGGCACTTCCCTGCTTTTTTCTTGGAGGGTGCACACGGATCGACAGCCGGTGCAGCATGGGAGGGCAGTTTCACTGCCCCCATGAAACCAGAGCACGGTCACCTTCTTACTTGTTTATTTAAAACTGCTCTTTAAAAGCAAAGACTTTTATTTTCTGAAGTACATCCCTCGACTTCAAAACCTTTCTGGGCTCAGCAGGTTACACTCATGGCCTAACATCCTTGATCACGTCACTCCTAGTTTAAATAGTAGCGCAGAGCCTACTGTGCTCGACTTGCAGAGAGAGGACAGAGGTGGAAATCAGAGGCATAAACCCACAAGACAAGGGGAAGCAAGAGGGAAGCAGCTTCACAATTACTGAATCCAAGCAACTGCCTCCAGACCCCTCAGCTCTGCTGGAAGCCCGAGAGGATAGTGGCAGTTTTTCCTAGATCCTGGAGCGTGGGGAAAGCAAAGTGGCAATCTGCACGGCTTGGCACTGCAACTGCTCTGCTCTCCTGTGCTCTCCTGGCAGGCGGCTCAAGGGCCAGAACTGCTTTTTTCCATTCAGAAAGGCTGCTTTGAGGCAGTTCTATTACTTATTTCCTTTTAAGATTATTTAATCATAAGCAGCATTCCCCCCTGCTTCTTGTTTGCTTTCACTCGCTTAATTCCCGGCACTAAGAAATTTGCTCCGTTAACTTGAGAAATTTCAGCTGTTTTCCCATCCTTTGTTGTCTTGCCCGGCCCTTCTCATCTTTCTTGTAAAATCCAAATATTCAGTAAAATCATCAGGAAGTAACCACAGCCATATGCTTTTTTAGGACACGATGGCATAAAAGAAAACTGCTGAAGTAACACTCCCCCCTTTCCTTTAAACACTGGAAAGTGTTTGAATGCATTTTTGCAGCATCTCCTCCATAAATGTTCTTATTTTAAGTTGAAATCCGGTCTTCCTGATGTGCCAGATTTAAAAAATTGCCCCGGTAACCACAGCCGTGCCACAGCTGATGAGGAACAGAGCCGCCCGCCCTCGCACGACGCGGCGTTGCAGGGCAACTCCCGCACTCGCCTCTCCGGCGTTCGCTTGGGCCTGGCAAGGGCTGGGGTGGG
>NW_010256829.1:0-1750 GCF_000690775.1 Eurypyga helias | reverse complement strand
TAGCAAGTGTACAGGAGCGAACAAGCAAATGAATAAAGGAGAGAGCAGTGGCTCCCAGTTCCCCTCCTCACCTAAGCCCTGAGCATGACGTACTATGGCATGAAATACCTCTTTGGTCAGTTTGGGTCAGCTGCCTGAACTGTGTGTCACCTACACTGCCTGTAGCGAGACCGCGAGAGCTGGGAACGCAGCTGCAGGATCAGAAGCGGAGAAAGACCTTGAATCTGGTGCAGGCATTCCCCAGCGCCAGCTAAGAACTTATCAGTGCTTCTCTCAGCATCCAGGAACACAGCTTCCTAGCAGCCACGGTAAAGGGAGTTAACTTTCCTGACTGAATCCAGCACAGAATTTTATTCAAGCAGGCCGGACCTTAAAGATATTCCTTTGCACAATTCAGACTGGAATCTGTATACTTGATGGCAGTAGCTTTATGAAAGGAGGAAAGCGAGTATCAGAATACAGAATACAACTATAGGCACAGTGGTGTAAGCACAAGCACTACCCACTCAGCGCAAAAGGCTGAATTGGTTGCTTTAACACAAGCCTTGCAATTAAGCAAAGAAAAATGCATTAATATTTCGACTAATTCAAATATTGTCGAATATTCAAGGACCTTCTCCTCTAAGCTCAGGAGCGATGCATCCCAATGAAGAGGAAGTAGGGCAAAAGTGTCAGGAAGCCTGCGTGGATGAACAAGCAGCTCCTGGAAAAACTGAGGTGCAAAAAGGAAGCCTACAGAGGGTGGAAGCAGGGACCAATAGCCTGGGAAGATTATAGGGAAGACGTCCAACAAGTCAGGGATCAGGTTAGGAAAGCCAAAGCCCTGACAGGATTAAACCTGGCCAGGGACATCATGGCCAACAAGAAGGATTTATAGGTACATAGGGGAAAAAAGGATGATCAGGGAAAATGTGGAGCCTCTTCAGAATGAAACGGGAGATCTGGTTTCCCAAGATATGGAGAAGGCCGATGTGCTGAATGATATTTTTGTCTTGGTCTTATGGGCAGGGATCTTAGCCGTACCCCCAAGTCACAGAAGGCAAGGGCAGAGACTGGGAGAATGGAAAGCTGCCCATGGTTAAAGAGGATCACTTTCGAGAACACGTAAGGAAACTGAAGGTGCACAAGTCCATGGGACCTGATGAAATACATCCACGGGTACTGAAAGAAATAGTGGATGAGGTTGCTAAACCTCTATCCATCATATTCAAGAAGTTGTGGCGGTCTGGTCAAGTTCCCGCTGACTGGAAAAGGGGAAACATAATCCCCATCTTAAAACATGGAAAAAAAGAGGATCCAGGGAACTACAGGCCAGTCAGTCTCACCTTTGTGCCTGGCAAGATCATTGAGCATATCCTTCTGGAAAGCATGCTAAAGCACATGGAAAGCAAGGAGGTGATTAGTGACAGTCAACATGTCTTCAGCATGGGTAGATTGTGGCTGACTAATATGGTGGCCTTCTATGATGGAGTCATGACATTGGTCGATAAAGGAAGGGTAATCGATGTCATCTACCTGGACTTTTGCAAAGCCGTCGATACTGTCCCGCATGACATCCTTGTCTCTAAATTGGAGAAACGTGGATGGATGGACCGCTCGATGGATAAAGAATTGGCTTGATGGCCACACTCAGAGATTTGTGGTCAATGGCTTGATGTCTGAGTGGAGAGCAGTGATGAGCAGTGTTCTCAGGGGCTGGTGTTGGGACTGATACTGTTTAACATGTTTGTCAGCGATATGGATGGTGGCA
>NW_010256828.1:589-4150 GCF_000690775.1 Eurypyga helias | reverse complement strand
TATCCTTCTGATGTTGTGGGTAAATATCACTACAAAGAAAAGAGCCAGCTTGCCAGCAGGTTTCTTTCTTTGCATTACAGTAGAACCTATTCATGTGCAATATATCTTCCCTTCTTCAACACTGAGCCCTCCACTTCTTAATGGGCTTTCTTCACGACCTATTAGAGAATCCCAACATCATCCAGCTAGCAAATTGTGCCTATGACATGGGTTACACATTGAAAAAACTGCTGGAGAATCTGATGATATAATCTTTGGACCAATCTGCTCACAGGACTAGAGATTCTCAATGGATATATTAAATTAAACAAGCTTTCTATTAACAAGGCTTTACAAAGCCTATCCTGCTCTCAGCAGATCAGCTCAGCATAGGGAGATTAAAAGATTGCTTTTTTTAAGTCACTCCCAGCTCCTCTTACTCATTACCTAACTGTCCAGAAGTACAACACATTATGAGTGAAATACTCTTCTGCAAGGGTTCTAAACCATATCCTGATCTTGTCATGCAGGTTTTGATTCTAATTCCATATCTGGAATGAGTATGGTTTCTCACACTATACAAATATGCAATAACATAATTTTATGAGTACATTGTCTCTGTTGCTGTCAGCTTTGTCATGTGCTTCACCCAGCACAGGTCACCTCAGTACCCTGCTTTTCCCTTCTCTAGAGATACACACATCCCTGATCACAGTTGGGTTTGTACACTTACACTGGACCAAGAGAATAGCTCTCTGGTCTATCTTCACTACTGTGCCAACTGGTACTCAAAAGAATCTTTCAGAATTTTAATTTTCTTTGGAGCTACTGTTCCCTTCCCTTCTGGCATGGCACCCATCTTATTTACTCTTTATTCCACATTCTTCTGATGGAGACAGAGAGTTCTGTTATTTTTATACAGATTCTTTTTTACTCTCTCTCTCTAAAACATACAGTGAATTATCACTTTTGTTTTTTCTGGTTTTGCTGGCATCTTTACAGGCAGAAGCAAGTATCAGAATATAAGACACATTGTTCCTCCAAGCTTGTCTCCACATTTATAGCTCATCCTTCAACAAAATTGTGCAAGAAAAGAAGTTCTCTACAGGATTTTCTCATCAGGGATAATATTTCCCTTTCAAGTGGTACCTTTATAACTGTGAGAGCATCCTCTGAATCTAAGCAATGCAGAAGCTGCATATTTGTCAATAATCGTTTCCACACACCTGTGAACTATTTTAACAGTTATTGTGCAGCTATATCTATGTAATGATGAAATATCTGATCTGACTTTTTGAAAAATGCCAAATAATTATTTTCCTATTTGAGTATAATTTTGGTGCACTGGGTTAACTCTCAATTTGCCACCAGAGGGCCATAGCAAGAATACTACCCTAGCTGTTGCTTACAAAGTTCTAGCCTTATTGCCTTGCTTTCAACTGTAGTATTTTAGTTTGAGCAGAATGATGTGCATCTTGTTTGGAATGTCTTGTTCACATTACTCTCTTTTTACCCACTCCTTCCACCACCCTCCTGGTCCCCATGTTCTCCTCTCCCAAGGTAGAGGCTCTACAACCATTTCCATCCCCAGTGCCTGTGTCTTAGTAGGTGCAAGTTCATTGTACCTGGTATGTTATTGATGAGAGGGTTTTAAAAGCTTTATAGCTTTCACTTTCTTTGGATCAGACCTTTTCTCTTTTCCTCTATGATGAAACTGAAGTAATTCATTTGATCAAAACCAATTTGTACTTGTACTTCACTGTGTTTAATCTTTAAGTTTTATTCTCCCTGCATCTTGCAAATTATTAGATTTGTGGTGCCACTGACATTACTGTTACTAGAAAGGTGTCTAAGCACTGCTACTCCTCATTCTTCACACATCTGTTTTCTGGAATACGTCTCAGTCAGACAGTAATGACAAGGACATTCTCATGAAATGTAACCTTCCACACAGTGCAGAAATACCTGCTAACTTACCTGCTCTTCTACATTCGTTCCCTCCAGTATTAGGGCTGAAGCATTTCATACAGTGAATGTGCTCATTTGAAGAGCTTGTAAATGATCTCATCTAGGGTAGCTGACATCAGAGTCTTCTTAAGGCCTTAAGGGTCTATACACAGCCAGGTCACCCCATTGTTCATCCTTTCTAATGCAATAACTTAGCTTACTCATGCCAATGGTATCTCCAGTTTTGTCATCATGCTGAAGATATACCATATGCAGAAATTCCTTTTCTGCAGGAAAAGAAACCCTATTGCCAAGCCATGGGTAGACCAGTTTTGCAATGTCCTGAGAAATTTTCTATGCCTTCAAACATGCCAGGTAATATTTTTAAGTTTTCTCTGAGGTGAAATTTCTTCTTAAGAATTCCATAATCATTCAGGTTGTCACAGGCTGTTTAAAGTTTTTGTTTCTGCTGATGGCTTTGAGGATATATTTATTACACAGACATTTATATTATTTTTATCTTTTTTTTCTATCTAATCTCATAACTCTATCTGTATTTAATATTGTCAGCCCCCTGGTACATTGCGAGTAATTTCCTGGAGACTTCCAGTAATTATGCCTCTCCTTTTTTCTCCTCGGGGACACAGCCAATAGGGGAGAGATTATTCAGTGCTGGGGTGCATGTGGAAAAATTATTCCAGTTTTTTCCCTCTTCTATCAGGCCAATGGCAAAGGCGTATGAGTATTTTGGAAATTTTCATAGGATTGGGATGACCTATGGCCAGGTATCACCTTGCTACTAAATGTTCTAGTGGCTTTGGGTAAAGTTAAGGAAATGTTTGGGAACGCTGACTCATCTACTACCAGTACTCAGGACAGACGCAGGGTCTGTGAAGTTACACAGATCGCTGTAATGTGCAAGGGGGCAACATGGAACTGTGCAGAAAGTAGGCTAGCAACTTGAGCCCACGTGGCTACAACCATGGCTGCATCATCACCCACCATGGCTACATTGCCACCCGCCACTGCTACATCACCGCCCCTGGCTGCCAGCCCACCTTCCACTGCTGCCAGCCCACCTCCCACAGTGGCTCCACTTCCACCAACTCCCATATGACAGTGCCATTGCTAGTGTCAACCAGTGACAGTGTAAGTGGCCCCAGTGCAGAAAAAGAAATGGACATGTAAATCCGTCCACCTGACAGAGGATGATGAGGTAGCAGGGCCATCCCAGGAGACAGAGACAAAGGATAAGGAGATGTGAGCAAGGCTGTCGCAAGAGTCAGAGAAGGAGGATGAAGCAGTTGTGACCACCTGAACTTCATCCCTGAGGGAGCTATGGGATATCTGTAGAGACTTCAGCCACTGCCCAGGTGAATGTATCATCACTTGGCTGCTCCGCTTCTGGGATAATGGAGCCAGTAGTATGGAGTTAGAGGGGAGGGATGCTAAACAGCTGGGGTCACTTGCTGGAGAAGGAGAATCGACAAAACAATTGGAAGACTTTTTACAAGGGCCTGTAGTGACAGGACAAGGGGTAATGGGTTTAAATTGAAAGCAGGAAGGTTTAGATTAGATATCAGGAAGAAATTCTTCACGGAGAGGGTGGTGAAGCACTGGAACAGGTTGCCCAGA
>NW_010256828.1:0-460 GCF_000690775.1 Eurypyga helias | reverse complement strand
CTGGAGGAGTCTTGGATCAACCTGGTGTAGTGGAAGGTGTCCCTGCCCATGGCAGGGGGCTTGGAACTAGATGATCTTTAAGGTCCCTTCTAACCCAAATGATTCTATGATTCTAAGACAAACACAAAACATCAGCCTCTGGAAATGACTACTGACCAGTGTGAAGGAAAGTTATCCTTTTAAAGAAAGTGTGCCACACCAGCAACACAAATGGACAACCATAGAGAAAGGTATCCAGTACCTGAGAGAAGTAGCGGTGCTGGAGATAGTTTACTGTGACCCAAACAGCACATGAACACCCAATGATACAGATGAAGTTCACGGCGCACGATCCATGTGGTGGAGATTAATGCAGAGTGTACCCTCTTCATCTGCCAATGTCCTTGCAGTAAAAACTTGAAGAGAGAGTGAGACAGCAACTGTAGATGAGATGATTTGTCAATTCCGAGAATATGAGGAA
>NW_010256827.1:0-4990 GCF_000690775.1 Eurypyga helias | reverse complement strand
TGGATTCCCAAACATTGGACACTTTTAATATTCATCTAGATGGGGTGCTGGGCCACCTTGTCTAGAGCGTGCTTCTGCCATGAAAGGTTGGGACAGATGATTGTTGACCTTATGTCCAACCTGGTGTTCTATGATTTGATGGTTCAATAGTTTAGACTGTTTATACAGATGCTTCCATCAAATTGTGAGTAAGTTCCAACAGTAAAATGCACTTCAACAGAAACACTATTGCAGCCCTTGTAAGGAAGTAATTTGTGATTCAAATCTTGTAGTTCTACTTGTGCTAGGAAATGCTCTGGATCTTCATGTGCTGCATCTTTTGAAAAGTCAGCTTAAAGGATGTTCTTGAATTAGGGACTGTTTTATGAGTAAATATCTGTTAGGAGCTAATGATAAGTTCATTTAAAAACATTTTATTTCTGCTGCAGTGCTGTGGGAATAGTTCTGTGTTACCATTAACATTCATAATTAGGAAGAGAAGAAGGAATTTAATCCTTGGCATTTTTTAGGCACATTTGAGTGATCAAACAGGATTGCAGAGATTATGGTTTCTTTGTGTCATGCAAATCGTATCAGTTAAATGAATTAGGAGTCTAAGCAACCCAAGTAAGTCTAGAACAGAGCCTATCTGTGTACTTAAGATAGAGTTATTGAAAGAGCCATCAGGAGGTGTGCCTGCAGCAAAAACAGGGCTACTATGAGAAGGAGCAAGCTCCTGATCATTGATTCAGACCACTCTGAACCAGACTGTTGTCCCTGTATGCATCTGAGTCAGGACATACTAGCATGACTAGCTGTTTGCAGCCAGGACCTTACTCAGGTGGCACCTGTTTACCAGTGAAGTAAGAAATAGATATTGACTTGCAGCCAGAGAAAAGAAGATTTTGTTCTACCCCTGAGGAGGACCAGAGATAATGTTTCTTTCCTGTGAACACCATGTCCTTTCAAGATGCTTAACTGCAACCACTGTGGCATGGGACATTAAAACACTGCAGAATAATTTAATGTTGAATGTGTATAGAGCTAAAAAAACCAGCAATCCAAAGGTCTGTGCCCTTTGATTTGCCATCTGACTTAATGAGAAGAGTTGAGTCATGAATTTAGTTTTGGATCCAAAACCCTTGGGGAGTTCTGACCTTTTTCCCAGTCTCATTCTCAGCACCATAATTTGCAGCAATCATGTAATTATTCTATGGCTAATTTGTTTCTCTGTTTATATCTGATCACAACTTGCAAAATAGCCTTTGAATAATCAAATATTAAAGCAATTAACTTCAATTTTAAAACTTAATGGCCTTGAAGACAAAAGGCTGGGGGACAGGACTATATTACATCAAAGAGGTATCACATGGGTGAGATTTGCTGGACTGTAGATTCTAGCACTTGCTACAACGACATGACTTATTATGACCCTTCACATAATGTTTTGTAGGCATATCATGAAGCCATTCAGTTTTCTCACCTAAAGTGTTCCCATTAGAAAGATATTCTTACACCTTATTTCTCTGATAATTGGAAACATACCTCTAAATTTCAGACTAGATGTGTTCACACAGAAAGAGCATTCTTATACCAACTTTCTCTTCTTTACCTTCTTTTGCATTTATCCCAAGGCTGCCTCAAGAAGCAGCAGGCACATCATCTTAGCCTTCACTCTTGCAACTTATAAAAGTTGGTGCCTCTAAGCACGTACTGACAGCAGCACTTGCCAGTGTCCCTGGCACTTCTCCTCCTGTTTCTGTTTAACTTATGTTCCCTAGAACAAGGATGGATTACTCTTTCAGAGTCTGCAAACACACACAAAACATCTATCCACTCAGGGCATGTAATTTTAAGCCACTGTGACTATGGCAAATTTTGTACCCTCCATTATCACACCAGAGGCACTGTGGTACCCACTGATTCACAGCACTGTGAATGCTAGCATCCCTCTTTCCTTTCAGAACCAAGCATGTAATTAATCTGGTCTTATACAATGCAGATGTCTACATAAACTACTCATCCTCATCACCTGTAGGAGGAAATCGGTATTTCTGGATATAATTTATTGCATTTTGAAGTAACATCTACAGTAAGATAAATCATGTGACTATGATCTAGACAAGTAGCTCAAATAGAATTAGTTACATTTGGGCAGAAGAAGTTCATCTAAGGCCTTTGGTTACATTTGCAGCACAAGTCAAACCCTGAACTTACTAAAGACAGAAAGAATTATTTTAAGGAAAATGAAGGTTTTCCTAAATACCACACAATACTTTTTCTTGCCTTAGTGTTATGGCTTGCATTATTTTGATGGAATTGTATTTCCAGCAGTGTTTAGCATCTGAGAAAACAACTGAACAATTTTGTTGCAAGCTAGAAGAATTCTCCACAAGTTTGTCAGTGTATTTTGGTTGCTAAAGGGGGAACACAGCACAGCTAAGCCTTCAGCCACAGATGAGCTAATGGGTTGCGTGTAAGACTGTTCTGAGGAAGGTTAATTTAAGTTTGCTATACTGAATAATCAGAAACAGAAATAAAAAAATAAAGTGACAGGAAATAGCATGATATAAGGAAAAAAGAGTTAAATGCAGAGTTAAAATGTGCCTATGAGACATCAAAATGGACATGTACATTTGAATTTAGTTGGGAGAGTAATTATGTCAATATAATAGTTATGCAAAGTGATAAGTCAACTTTCTTAGCACAGTAAATGAATCAAAACCTCTTGAGACATATATTGTTTGATTTATGCTGGAAAACAGCGTATTAAAAATAAATACATAAAAATGTTGCCTCAAAATGCAGCATTTAAAATGCACATCACCATGCCTTTGAACTAGTAAGAGGTTATGCTTAAGCCACATCTCAGTCAATGTAGCATATTCAAAAAGCTGAAACAAAATCAGTCTTAAAATTTCAGACTTTTGTCCTTGCTCATGCCTTTTAAAAATCTTTCCTAGTCAGCGTAGCAAGAAGTGTCAAATGAAAGAAGCAAAAGTATTTTTGTTATGGTATGAATACATATCAAACAACTATGATACCCATGGGAGTTAGGAGACAGTTTATGAAGACACAGATATCCTTTTGGTGAACTTCTCTTCCTTTGATGATAATTTGATTACGTTTGTGGCATGGAAATGCTAAGATCTATTGGAGACTCCTAAATGAGGACAGAACTGAGAAAGATAGTTTTTCTTTCCTGTTCTTTTTCTGCTGAATTTAATGTCTGTGAAAAGACCACACTGTGAAGTCAGGTAGCTGAAACCCTCTTCAGCACAGTTACTTCATGGGGAGAGTTAATAGAGTTTTTCTTGCCAAGATTTCCTAGTCTGCCTTTTGGTGCAGAGGTGAAAGTATGTGTCAGGATCTATAGCCACCTACTCTTTGGACTCCACATTAAGATTGGTACCAAAGGTACCAATTAGTGTTTGTTGACATCAGGCAGACATCTAGTTGTCAGCAGCTAGCCTTAATTTACACAACTGGTCTGGATTTAAAAACAGGAAAAATATCTAGATATAAAAAGGTTTCAGGCCCTATTAGCAATCATTTCTGGCAACTTTTCTTTCTGGTTTAGGATGGATGTAATTCATTATGAGATATTTTAATTGAATATGGTTAACCTGGAAATGTTTGACATGAGTCTGCAAACGAGATGGCCTGTGTATTCTAGATCTTGGTTCCTAAGTTAGGCCCTGAAATTTAGAAAATCTGGGACTGGGTTCTTTATTTTAGGATGAATAACTGGTGCAAATCCACAGAGCACATTTTAAGACATAAATAACTCAACATTGTGTTGCTAGTACAGGATGCATCTAGTGATCATCTAAACAGCATCTTAGGAGATAAAAGTTTTCAGGGTTATAGAGAGGCTGAAATCTAGAACAGTCAGCACTCTGTATTTTCCTTTCTTTTTCTTTTTGACACAGTAATTATTAAACATATTCATGCACTTTTCTTTCCTCCTGATTCTGCAAGTTTCTCTTTTTCACTCCGTCCCATTTCCTTCCACCTGCCGTGCAATGTTCTGTGCAAACATTCACCTTTTTTTTACATTTACCTGTCTTATGCAGAGGAGTCTGAATGCTGAGAATGCATTTTCAAATTTTTATCTTCTTCTTCCAATGGCATTCAGTGGATGTCATTCTTGATGCCCCCAAGGTTCATCTGGCCTTTCAAAGGGATATTCTGCTCACTGGCTGCATAGCAGGAAAGAGAAAAATTCTATTACAATATCCTTTGACAGAAAAAGGTCTGACTAAATTAACAATTCTAATAAGCATGTGGAGGTTCCTGTGGAGTTTCCAGCCCCACAGGACAATGCAGTCCATATAAAGTTCTAAGTGTCTGACTTCCTACTATCTCTCAGAGATATTCTAGCCAGCAACAATTCTGATGCTTTCTTTCCTGTGCACTGTTTGCAAGGGTTGTTAATTTGTATGGTACTTCTATCTAGCACGTGGAGCATTTGCTCTGTTGCGTTGCAGTCAGGTGGCATTGTAGAAAGAATAAAACATGGGTTTTCATTCAGGGACAGCAAAGGACTTAGAATCATAGATTCACAGAATCACAGGATTTTTTAGGTTGGAAAAGACCTTTAACATCATCAAGTCCAACCGTTAACCGAGCACTGTCAAGTCCACCACTAAACCATGTCCCTGACTACTGTATCTACACATCTCTTAAATACCTCCAGGGATGGTGACTCAGCTACTTCCTTGGGAAACCTGTTCCAATAACTAACAACTCTGGACTTCCCATAAAACAGGAACTATTGAAGGAAAAGGCAACATGAAATATCTGCTAAAAATTCTGTGAATGACATAAAGTTACAGAATTTTAAAATAGTCACATAAACTGTTTGCTGTCATCCTCAAGCTGTTATTAAAGTTTCCTGCCATATGAGAAAAGGAATCTTCCTACCCATTTGGGTAGCTAGGATATCCTGTTTCTAAGGATTAGTATGCCCTCAAGAACTGGTACCAGGGTTGGAAGGGACCTTAAAGAC
>NW_010256826.1:10324-13677 GCF_000690775.1 Eurypyga helias | reverse complement strand
TGTAAATGCCTTGGCTGTGTTTGTAATTTCAGTGCCACCTCCAGTCTTTAAGGAGAAACTGCAGAGCGCAGAACTGCAGGAAGAAGAAACAGCCATCCTCCGGTGCGAGGTTTCCCAGCCTAATGCTGTGGTGGAGTGGAAAAAGGGCGCCCAGGTGATTTCCTCAAGCTCCAAGTATGAAATCAGGCAGGAGGGAACAATCCATACTTTAAAGATTTATCACTTAAAACCGGAAGACTCTGGCAAATACACCTGTGATAACGGAAATGAACAAACGACAGCCACTGTAACTGTTAAAGGTAGGTTGTTTTGTTTTCAGGATGAGAAACTTGTTCCACTTCCTTAGCTCAGAACTGGCAAGAGGGTTCTCTCTACTCTCCTTGACTTCAGATGCACTTCGCTGGTATAAGGCAGCTGAGTCCTTTTGCTTTCAGAAATTAAGTCCTGAGCAACGAACATGGAGGGACACAAGTACAGTAACTGCTTCCACAGCCCTAGAACCAAGGGCCTCTTCCTCATCACTCAGAAAATTGAAGATGGAACTAAAATTAGAATGAGACAGTTTTTGATGCTTCACCATCCTTTCAGCTGTAGTTCCACCTGGGAAAATGGTTCTCAAGAGTCAAAGTGCACAAAGTTGCTTAGGCACTCCACTCCAGCTGATGAGCAAGGCATGGAAATACTTGTAGTGCCTAGGCCTTAAGAACAGGTGTAAGGTGCCAATATATCAGATTTTAAAAATCTACTCTGCTACAAATACGATATTAAGGTGACTATTTCTGACATACAAGATCGGCAAAATTAAAGAGCAGCCAGGATGTCATAGAAATTTCATGTAATTTCATGTCCTTGTGAAATGCTTCCTTGAAATATCCCTTGGGGGCTCTCCCATGACGTGCACGTGCCTGCCTGCTATCACACTAGTGATCCAGTGATACCAGGATATTTGTGCTGTAAGCAAATCCTCTCATGTCGGCTGCCCATTTGTGTCCCGATGTGTGGTCCCAGCCACTCCAGCACTCCTTGAAAAAAGCTCCTAAGCCAGGAAGCTGAGGAAGGCCCTACAGGCACTCTTCATGCCGAGCTCTCCAAAGAATGCACCAGTGAAGCGGGAAAAAGGGTCAGTCTTGCTCCCAGCCAGCAACAATTATGGGGTAAAGCAGATGGGCTCTGCTGCGGAGCTACTCACCCACGATCTGCGGCTGAAGGATGCTGGAGACTACATCTGCGATTCTGATGATGAGCAAACTGTGGCATCTTTGGTACTGAAAGGTGACAAAAAGCTTTCGCTTCACTTTTTGGGCAGCTCTAGGTTGGTTTAGATGTGCTGTGTGTCGGATTCAGGGACGCTCTGGCGGAGGCTGGTCCTTTCTTGTGAATTTGATTTCTGCATCAACGGTGACACAGTCTGACAGAGTAGATCTTCACAAAGACTATTTCTCTCTTTCTTACTCTTTGCTGGCCCCTGAGAGCTCTAGGGCTGCAGGACGTGGCTGCACAATGGGATGCCTTCACTGCAAATGCAACCGTACAAAAGCCGTGAACCCAGCTGTCCCACAGAATACACCATCCATTCCTACATCACCTGCAAGGACCTTCAGATCTATCCCCTCTTATACACATCTGCCACCTGGTTCCTGTGGGTTCACTCTGATTTCTGGAGCCCCATCTCCTTCCTCTCCTATGATGAAAGGCTGCAAGAATTGGGCTTGTTCAGCCGGGAGAAGAGGAGGCTCCGAGGAGACCTCATTGCAGCTTTCCAGTGCCTGAAGGGGCTACAAGGGTGCTGGGAGAGGACTTTTTACAAGGGCCTGTAGTGATAGGACAAGGGGTAACGGGTACAAATTGAAATCAGGGAGGTTTAGATTAGATATCAGGAAGAAATTCTTCACGGAGAGGGTGGTGAGGCACTGGGACAGGTTGCCCAGAGAAGCTGTAGATGCCCCATCCCTGGAAGTGTTCAAGGCCAGGCTGGATGAGGCTTGGAGCAACTTGGTCTAGTGGAAGGTGTCCCTGCCCATGACAGGGGAGTTGGAACTAGATGATTTTTAAGATCCCTTCCAACCCAAACCATTCCATGAGTCTCTGATTCCCTTGAAAATACCGATTCAGCCATCACTGTGGAGCCACCAAGGTTCTTCTAGGGAACTGGACCTGAGGGACTAAACTTACACATGCAGTGCATTGTAAATCAACCCATCACAACTCCATCTTGACCCATCAGTGATATACATCCGTGTGGAGACTTCCAGAGGTCATCTCTTCCAAGTCCAGTTTTTAAAGGAGGGGCATTATATAATGTTGTTTCTCTGTGCATCTTCCCAAATACCCAAGAACTTACCTGTCAGGTGTAAGCTTTTGAGCTGTGGCTTTGGTACCCATTTGGAGATACATGCACTTGGTTGCTCAAGAGTCTATGTCCATGACTGCTCCTGTTTAAAAAGGAAAACGTTCCCAGACTTTCTCAGTGTGTGCAGTGCCCAGTGACTTTTGGGGAGTGCAAAGTGCTTGGTGCTGTGGGAAATCCAGCACTTTCTGACATTCCTTGTTTGTGTTTTAAAGTAAATTTGGAATTGAGTCTGAACCAAATGTGGAACGGCACCACAGTTTCATTAAACACAAGACTTAGCGACACAGCAGTGAAACATAATCTTTTTTCCTCTGGTTTGTCTTGGTTTAGCTTTGTCGGTAACCTTCACACAACCGCTCCAGAACCAAGAGGCTGAAGAAGGCGGCACTATCACTTTGAGCTGTGAAATCTCAAAATCAAATGCCACTGTGCAGTGGAAGAAGGCCGGGACAGTGCTGCGACCCAGTGGCAAATACAAGATGCGCCAAGCTGGATCCGTGGCTGAGCTGACAATTCACAACCTGAGTGAGGCTGACACCGGGGAATACACCTGCGACACAGGGGACCAGCAAACCACCGCTGCTGTGCTCGTGAAAGGTGGGGCTTTGCGTGAGCAAGAGGTGAACGGGGCTTGGTACCATGGCAGGGGCACGTGATTAAGTAAATTCGCAGACAGATGTTGTCTGTGCTCAAACTGAATCAGACAAGAGTGATTTCAGCGGGATGAAGAACTGGGTCAGCTATCTCTAGGGAATCAGATATGGGTCTTTATTCAATGATTCTGTGGTTTAATGTTAATGTCACCCACTAAAATCTGCTGACAGTGTTTTTATAATACATAGATTCCATTATAAAGATATATATTTATTATACAATATAACGTGCATACATTATAGAGTATCATATGTACTGTGTCCAGTTCTGGGCTCTTCAGCTCCAGAAGGACAAGGAGCTACTGGAGAGGGTCCAGCGCAGGGCCACGACGAGGATGGCGGGCCTGGAG
>NW_010256826.1:0-10145 GCF_000690775.1 Eurypyga helias | reverse complement strand
AAACAGAATGTTCAGCCTCAGCATGAGGAAACCCTTCTTCCCTGTGAGGGTGACAGAGCCCTGAACAGGCTGCCCAGAGAGGGGATGGAGTCTCCTTCCCTGGAGACTTTCCAAAGCCCCTGGACTTGTTCCTGTGTGATCTACTCTAGGGGATCCTGCTCTGGCAGGTGGGTTGGACTAGATGATCTCTGGAGGTCCTTTCCAACCCCTACAGCTCTGTGAATCCGTGAATACATGTGCACAATATACATGCACACATACATATATTATGCATCTGTAGGAAGGTAACATGTTACTACGTGCCCAGGTAACTGCGTTTCCTTGCATTTAGTGCTTAATGCTTGTGGTCATTCTTTCAAATACCATAGCACTGTCAAGAAAGCATAACGAAATGTTTAACCTAGGAAGCATCACTTGAAGGTAGATATCAAACTTTGTTGACCTTTCCATAAAGAACCAGCAGCAACCATAGTGGAGATGCTGAAGGACACCACTTCGTATGAAGGAGAAGATGCAGTGTTTGAATGCAGGCTGTCCCAGGAAACAACTCAGGATGCCCAGTGGTTCTTGGGGGATGTTCCCCTGCAATCCAATGAAATGAATGAGATCAGAGTCCAGGGGACGCGTCACACGTTGGTCCTGAGGAAGGTGACGCTGGAAGACTGTGGGCCCATCAGTTTCAAAGTCGGGCAGCATACCTCGGCAGCACAGCTCACAGTCCAAGGTGAGCAACCTCCTAGGACGAGGGATTGAGGAAGGTACTGGTAAGCACTGTCAGCATCGTTAACATGTTGACACGTTAATCTCATGTTAACAGAGATCCTGTTAACCTAATTTCGGCATTTAAGAGTTAAATATATACATCTAAGCAGGTCATTTCAGTCCTTTTTATAGTCTTTGGAGTGAAACAAACACTGAACACCATCCAACTTATCCTGAAACAAACAGCCATGTCAGAATCAATGCTGAAGAATATCAAGATTATGCTCTGAATTAATCTCCTACTTAGGATGTTTTTAGATCATATTAACTCCAAAAGAAAAAGAAGTCCAAAACCTCTGGAAAACCTTTCTATTAAGTTATATATATATGATTTTGAAAGACGGGCCGTGTCAATACCTTATCTTGTTTGTCCCTCTTTGATCCGGTTCAACATGTAACCGCAGGCCCCCAGCCCTGGTCTGGGGGCAACACTGGATTGGGCAGTTGTGGCAGTGTCGATACCCTCTTCCCTACAGTTGCTCCAGTCACCTTTGTAAAGGCTCTCCAGAGCTTGGAGCTGCAGGAGGGGGGCACGGCTCACTTGTCCTGCGAGGTGTCCAAGCCCAATATCCCGGTGGAGTGGAAGAAAGGCACGTCCGTCATCTGCTCCGGCCAGAAGTGCAGCATCAAGCAGGAGGGGAACGTGCACACGCTGGTCATCCACAATTTGAGCCCTGCGGACTCAGGGGAGTACAGCTGCCACGCAGCCGACGGGAAGACCACTGCCAGACTGGAGGTTAAAGGTATGCTCTCCTCTTTGCTCTGCAGTGGTGAGAGGTGTACCTGTCAGTTTTTGGAGCTCTCTAGTACAAGACAAACGTGGTGGTAGTGGAGCAAGTGCAGCAGAGGCCATCAAGTTTGTCAGGGGCTGGAGCATGGGAAGCATAAGGAGAGGTTCTCCTTCGGGTGCTCAGTAAGCAGATGAGAGACAAAAAGTGCAAGCTGAAGCAAGAGAAATTCAGCTTAGTGAAGAAAACCAGCCTTTCACAATGAAAGGGGTGGTCAGACACTGGAACTGGGACCCAGAGGGGTGGAGGAATCTCCGCCTATGGAGGACCTCCAGAGGGTCCCTTCAGCCTTAATTGTTCTGTTATTGATCCCTGGCTGCATGATCTGAAGCCTCAGGTCTCCAGGTGTATATTCTTTGAGTGCTTTTATCCTGTTAGGTGGTTTTATTTTGGGGATAAAAAAACCATCTGGGCTTCAGAAATTATGACTCAAGTGTAAGTTGGGAATTTTTGTGTACAGAAACCTAGGATTTCTGTACACATCAGAAGGATATTGACCACTTGGAGTGAGTCCAGAGGAGGCCACGAAGATGCTCAGAGGGCTGGAGCCCCTCTGCTATGGGGACAGGCTGAGAGAGTTGGGCTTGTTCAGGCTGGAGAAGAGAAGGCTCCAGGGAGACCTTATAGCCCCTTCCAGTACCTGAAGAGGCCGACAAGAAAGCTGGGGGGGACTTTTTACAAGGGCCTGTAGTGACAGGACAAGGGGTAACGGGTTTAAATTGAAAGTGGGGAGGTTTAGATTAGATATCAGGAAGAAGTTCTTCCCAGAGAGGGTGGGGCGCACTGGAACAGGTTTCCCAGAGAAGCTGTGGATGCCCCATCCCTGGCAGTGTCCAAGGCCAGGCTGGATGAGGCTTGGAGCAACCTGGTCTAGTGGAAGGGGTCCCTGCCCATGGCAGGGGGGTGGGAACTGGATGATCTTTAATGTCTCTTCCAGCCCAAACCGTTCTATGATTCTAGGATATGGGGAGACAAACTCAGCCTCTGCAGAACTGATATTTTTTTCTGTTAATAAACTCTTTTCCTTGCTCCTCCGTCTGGCATTAGACCTAGGCATCCCTGCCCCTGGTAGCTCTTCTTGGGTAAATGCAGCCAGAACTCTGCATGAACTTCATGACTGGCACTATCGGTACCTTAAAAATATTCCTGAATTTCCTATTTTTGCTTCACCCATTTTTTATTTTATTTTGCCTCCGCACCATTCCCCCCTTCCAAGCCCTGCCCATCCTTTTCAAACACTGGCTGAAAAACGAGGAGGTGGAGGAAGGGCGCACAGCCGTGCTGCACTGCGAGCTGACCAAACCCAGCGTGCCTGTGGAGTGGAGGAAAGGAGACGCTGTGCTGCAGTCAAATGACAAGTACGAGATCCGGCAGGAGGGGACACGTGTTGAGCTCTTCATCTACGACGCTGAGGCTCAGGATGCTGGCGAATATACGTGCGACTCGGGGGACCAGCAGACCACTGCGTCCTTGCAAGTCAAAGGTAGGGGAAGGCTCGCTTGAAGGCAGAGAAAGTGTGGCTGTGGCTGTCCTCCGAAGGGGTGATAAGGAGGTTTTATCACTGAATTATCATTAATATTCTGTATCTGTGAATTACACCTGCAGGAAAGGGTTTGAGCTGCAATCTATTCTTCAGAAAAGATTCTAGTGCCTTTTAAACCCGGTTCTATTTGTGCAGTTGCACTTTTGATCTCACTCTGAGAACTGGGAGGAAAATTGCAGCTGCTACTAATGTTGCTTACAACAGCATTTAGAAAACTTACCTGCTGCCTGGCAGTCAGAGGCTGGAGTATTTCACCATACCTAGAACAGGCCCATTTTAAATGGAGCCTGAGCAGACTGAGGGTTCTTTTTCTAGTGGCAACCTTTTTGGATCTTACGGTTTTATTCATTTTATAATTTCATATATGGATTTTATAGTTTTATTCATTTTAAAGCCACAAGGTTCTGCTTTTAGATCTTGAGTTTAGCCCACAAAACCAGCTCCAGCTGAGAGTCTGTGGTTCCAGTGATTAAATGTGCAAATAGTGTGATTTGTACCGTTGTGCCTCTAACTGCTTATGCTGAAAATAGTGTTTTTGGCCACATGAAGCCCCTTAGAGGTCCTGTTACCTGTTGCAATCCTTTATGGAGCAGCAGCGGACACCTTCCCAGCATCAGCGCCTGATCCCCGTGGGTGTCTGGCTGTGGCACAACTCAAAGTCCTGCTCTGGGCTTGGCATTGCCAGCAGGCAAGTTGTGGTTCAGAAAAAGGGGGACTGCCAAGCCGGAGAAGTTGCAAGTGAGTTTCTCACCCCCGAGCACTGTCACTGATGCAGTTGCTTCTCCACTACAGTACTGCCCGTGCTGTTTAACAAAGAGCTGAAAAACGTAGAGTCTGAAGAAGGGGGAACGGCTGTCTTGCACTGTGAGATCTCCAAGCCGGATGCCCCTGTTGAGTGGAGAAAAGGAGGGGTGGTCATTCAGCCCAGTGACAAGTACGAGATGAAGCTGAAAGGCAGCACTGCTGAGCTGATCATCCATGGTGTAGAGCCTGACGACTGTGGAGATTATACCTGTAGCACTGGATACGAGATCACCACGGGTTCTGTGTATGTGCAAGGTAAGGTGAGATGTGGTGGAAGTGCTCTGATTTTGCTGCCTGGAGTTCTTATTCCAAAAGCTTTGACTGTACCTGGCCAAACTTGTCTCAGATGCAAATAGTAGAAATTCCATTCATTTCCTTCCCGGTTTCAGGGAAGATATAAACACTTACATGCAGGCTGAAGTTGAACTGATGTTTATGAGTTAAGGTGGTTCAAAGTACTGACCACACTGTACCCTAGCAGATGGTGGTACTGCTGGAAAACCATCTTCTTGGAACCTTGGTCATAAAAAATACTGAAATTCTTGTTATTAATGATTACAGCTTCCACCGTTGTTGGTAATCTTACTGCCCTTTTAAAGCCCTGTAAGTAAACAAATCTCAAGCTCTCTCTCTGCCTCCCCCCTCATGCAATGTCAGTGCAGGAGAGCCAGTCATGAGTTGGTCGTGGGGTAGAGCTTCCTCCCGAAGAAACAGAGCTTGCAGACGCACACACACACTGCGTTTGTAGGTGGGTGAAGGATGGAAGGTGGTTTCTAAATCCTTCAAAGAAAACTTTAGCTCTTTTTTCCCTGGAACAGCGCTGCAAGTTTAACTCTCCTGGACAACTCGCGGTGTTGCTTGGGCTAGTTCTGCAGGGAGCGACGTGTATGTTTATGCTTTTGTTTTCCTTTGGCACCTTCTCTTGCTCTATTATACAGAAGAAGCAGCAGTCATAGTTTCTGGTTTAAAGAACACAGACGTCTTTGTGGGTGAGTCAGCCACCTTCACCTGCGAGCTCTCGCACCCGGGCGTGAAGAATGTGCAGTGGTGGCTCGATGGATCTCCCCTTCACAACAACTTTGTGACTGAAATCTCTGAGCAGGACGGGATGATCCACACTTTAACCCTAAATGATGTGGCGTGTCATGACTCGGGCACTGTCACCTTCAGAGCTGGGTCCCTTATATCTTCAGCTAAATTATTAGTCAAAGGTATTTCGTTGTTAGAAAGAAACACGTGGCCATCTCTGGACTTGCTCAGTGCACTAGTGCTTCTGCCTTCCAGGCTACCCTTACTAAATCCCTTCGCAGTCCTGTGGCCTGCAATCCTCCACTTCAAGTCACCCATACTCCTGCAGAAGCCTTATAGGTGGTACAACCACGTCAATTTTTTCAGTGGTTCAGATGAGGAAGGGTTGCAGGGTCAGGGCTGCTGCTTTCACCTGACATCTAAGTAGAGCCGGACATTAAACCACAGTGGTAGCACCTGATTTCTTAAATCCCCCCTTCAACTGTTTTTATAATACCACAAAATATTCTGTCACTGGAAATTCACAACATTACCACTGAGTTGCTCCATAGGTGGGCTACTGGTGGTGAGCTCAGTGTGTTCCCAAGGCAAGACTTTGGGCTGTTATTTTGATGGCTCCAGAGCTCTTCCTGGAAACCAAAGGGTGTATGACACTGAAATAACACAGTGACAAGAAGAGCCTTGTTTGTTGATGGCCAGAAGAGCAGTGGTCATCGCTGCACTGGAAAACCTTTCTGGTCTGTTGAATAAATATTTTTCCCATTTGGTAAGGGTAGCCACAAGCTGCAAATAACACTGAGCTCCAGACTTGTTAAAGCAAGCTTCTTCACATCCAGTCCTTTTATAGCCATTGAGAAAAGCTGTTATTTTTCAGACGTGAGTAACACTTATTCATTACTTGGAAAAGGGATTTGTATATATGGAGTTGTAAATGGTTAAGAGTTATTTATTAAAATCTACCCCCATGCTCTAACTGTCTACCGTCAGAGGAATGATCCACAATATGGGATTGTAATCCGTGCTTGATGTCTCAGTCTCTGTAGGACGTGTCCCTTGTACACTCAGACAGTTTAACTCTCTGCGGCGCTGAAATGCCAAATCACTTCTTCCTAATATCAGAATGATGCAGCAACATAGTGTGCAAGCCCCACAGATCCCTGAGCTTCACATTTCAGAGACAGACCTGGTTCTGAGCTCTCTAGGCAATGAATTCCTGCGGGCCTAAAACATGAATTAAAACTAAATGCAAAGTTAGGTATTTTACTCAGTCTTCTGGGAAGTCTTCATTTCACAGAATCACAGCATCGTTGATGTTGGAAGCGACATCTGGAGATCATCTAGTCCAACCCCACAGCTCATGCTAGTGCACATATGTATGTGGATATTTTGTGCTTCTACTAAGGCAAGATTTCTTTAATGTGAACCTGAAACACAGTAGTATATGACTCTAATTGGATTAGGATGAGAAAGGTATTTAAAAAACACCCCATTTACGCTGTGCTCCGTAACACTTGATTTGATAGGGAAGTAAAACACTAGTAAAATTCTAACTGTGCTTGTATTAACAGCCAATTTCAGGCAGTTTAGTTTGTCTAGAAATTTAAAAATAGATCTGCCTTTGACCTAGGTGTATTTCAGTCTATCTGGCTATCCATGGCTTGTTCTCCTTCAAGGAACAAGTTGTCTTTCTCTCTGTTCCATGTATCCTGGTGTAAGGCATGCTTGTAACTGGATATATTCTGTAAAAACTGAGATCTCATGACAACTTTTCTTGTTGGGCCTTTGCAATATCATTGCCCTACAACTGCATTTATTCAGTGGCCCAGCATGATGGAATCTTCAGTTATGGGGTGTGGGAAGGATGGAGAATGTTGAAGGAGCTTCCACTGCCTTCTGACCCCTTTGGGCAGGGTGAGAATTACAGACCCCAGTGTACATGATGATAAATCCTGAGGAGCATTCTGCATGGGTGAATAGGGCCACCGAGGTCTTAGCAGTGGCAAAGAGGCAAGGAGCAGTGGGGCAGTGGAAATAGGGCCTTCTCAAAAGATCTTCTCAAAGACCACAGGTGACATTTGCTGAGAGGACCACATGTCTGCATCTTATGAAAGGAGACGGTATTGTACTCCCCAGCTTCACAGGTACCTTCTTGCTTCTTCAGTCCTGGTGTAACCAAAACATCTCCATCATCTGCCGTTGTTGCCTCCTCTCCATAAACACACATGCAGGCACACGGAGTGGTAGAAGGAACCTTGGAGAGCAGGATCAAGCCTTGCAACAAGTTCCCAAAAGGCAATTGCAAAACTATCTTTGCTTCCCGAGGTCTGCTAGCAGCATCCCAAGTGCTCAACCTGATGCACCAGTTTCAAGAGGAGCATTCCAGGCAGGGGTCCAGTGTTGTTTATTCCTAGCTGGTTTGTGATCAGAACAACTATTTGAAAGATATATCAGCTTTCTCTGACTGTCATCTTTTTATGTAAAATTGCATTGCTCCTATCAAATTTTTGGGAAAGTTGACATAGTTCTGCTGAGAATGATGTTGCAGAGACTTCCATAGTTCTGCTGAGAATGATGTTGCAGAGACTTCCATTTCCAGGCTTTATTGATATTTTTCTCTTTAGCATATATATTGCAGTTGTATGCCAGTGGTACAATCTGATGTCTCAGGAGAGACTCCTTGGCTGCTTTGGACACTCAGAATATTTGGAGGTTAGATATATCTACTGTGCCCTACAGCTGCCTCCCAAGAAGCAGAACTAGTACTTTAAAAGAAAGACTGGATGTTTAAAAGCAGCCTTATGGATCTCACCTTCTTCAGAGGAGCTGCATATCCAGCTGCTGTCTGCATTTTGTGGGCTCTCAATCTGAGATTGCAATGGTTCATGCTGGATCAGCTACTCTAAAGGAAATCATATTATTTTTCCCCTAACTATGTCTCTGCTGCAGAGGAACACACTGTTAATCAAAACAATAAGTACCTGTCTCCTTTGAAGTGCCCTTTTTGTCCTGGATCTCTGTTCCTCATGCTGCCAGTGACTGCTGACATGTAGCCATCGCCACCACAGGACAGGAACGAGCATTTGCATTTGACCGTTGTGTTTCTTTCCAACGAGTCATTGCAGTTTGCTCATACAAGGAGCCTCCAGTAGCATTGGTGGCATTTTCTTATTGCTGTGTGAGGTTGAGGGTCACAGGGAACGACTCACAACTACCCATCTGTTGCAGTCCTCTGTCTCACACTTGCACTCCTGCCACATTCTGGGAATCATGGAATCATAGAATCACAGAATGGTTTGGGTTGGAAGGGACCTTAAAGATCATCTAGTTCCAACCCCCCTGCCATGGGCAGGGACACCTTCCACTAGACCAGGTTGCTCAAAGCCACGTCCAGCTTGGCCTTGAAGACATCCAGTGATGGGCCATCCACAGCTTCTCTGGGCAACCTGTCCCAGTGCCTCACCACCCTCTGCGGGAAGAATTTCTTCCTGATATCTAATCTAAACCTCCCTGATTTCAATTTGTACCCGTTACCCCTTGTCCTATCACTACAGGCTCTTGTAAAAAGTCCTCTCCCAGCACCCTTGTAGCCCCTTCAGATACTGGAAAGCTGCAATGAGGTCTCCTCGGAGCCTCCTCTTCTCCAGGCTGAACAAGCCCTGAAGCAGAAGTGTTTTGCATCCAATGCTTCCTAGTCTGGAGGATTTCAGCCATGCTTGGAGAAAGAGCTAAGCCTGGAGGGACTCCCAGCAGATGTTCTGCACAGAAGTTCATATTCAGGGCTGTTAAAACACAAGCCTTAATTGCTGGTGGCCCATTTTCCAGTGTGACAGCTATATGCTAATATACCAGTTTTGCTTCAATCCCGCTTGATGCTGACACAAGCACAGACTAAACTGCTAATGCCCAGTGCGCCCAGTCAGCTTCCTGCTTGCACGGTCACTCTGCTTGCTCCACGCAGGCTCTGTGCTTCTCAAAAATCTCTTAGTTGCCGTTTCCATGAGGATCCACTAATGCATGTCCTTCCTGACGTGTTGGTTAACAGATCCAACCATTGAAGTGGTCAGTCCCATGCAGGACATAACTGTTGATGAAGATGGCACAGCAGAGTTCGTATGCCAATATTCTAGGCCAGTACACGCCATATGGAAGAAAAATGATCAGGAAATACATGCAGATGGGCAGCGAGTGATTATCGATCAGGACTGGAATGTAAGCATGCTAAAAATTAAACCTACGGTACCAGAAGACACTGGCATCTATTCTTGTGAAGCTGAAGGCACTAAAGTGATGGCTACACTTGATGTTCAAGGTGAGGTCTTCCAGCCAAAGAGGAAGACTATCATGGGTTCCCAATAAAAGAGGTGGAAAAATCATGGCAGCACCTCACAATAAGTGACACATCAGATACCCGCTCTTTGGTGTTCACTCCAGTGCTGATAACGATGATAAAGGTAGCTGGGAGTTAATGGGAATTGGCTGTGAAGCTGCAGCATTCCACTGGAGCTTAGTTCTGGTTAACGCTCACTTGTGAGACCACTTACACATTGTACCTCTTCGACAGTGACCTGGAACCTCTGCAAAGTTTTTTTGCTGAAGTAATGTAAAATCACAGATGTAATGTTTGTCCAAAGGAATAATATGAGTACTTTTTACTGTTACAGAGTGGGTTTTGCACACAGTACGCGTTAAAACCAGTAGCAAATGGATGGTGTGGCTTTTCATTTTATTTTCAGCCAAGCGAAGGTAGCTTGGTATTTTATTTATTTCAAATACTGATCATTCAGGAATTACCTTCTCAGTTGGCACCAGCATTTGTGAGGGCTCTGAGAAACAGTAAATAAAAATATTAACAACAGGTCCAGGATTTTATATTGATGTTTCTTTAATATTGATGTTTCTATTTTTTTTATCTGTGTATGAAATTATTGTTTTGGCTCACCAGGTGAATTAGTGTGATCAGAAAGAGCAATGGCTCTGATTGATTTATAAATATTTGTAGGGTTTAGGCATTTATGGCTTTTTGCTTAACTGGACTGGTGAGTACAGAAGAGCAGGGTGTTATCCATGATAATATTTTCTACATGGATAAGCACTTTCCATTTTAGGGATTTAAAAAGATGTTAATGAACATAATCTAAAAGCATCCCAGAGGAGGTAGTATTTGCAGTTGGTTGCTTTTCATAATTAGGGAAATTGTTACTCCAAAAGTGCAACATTAT
>NW_010256825.1:14639-36141 GCF_000690775.1 Eurypyga helias | reverse complement strand
TTCTATGATTCTATGATTTTATGTATTTTTTACATCTTTCAAATAACAGCTCTTTCTAGACAGAAGGAAAGTTCTAAATATTTCAGTCAAGCATGTCTTTATTTTAAGAACAAAAAATTCAATTCTAAGAACTATACATATAAGAAATAACTTTTTTTAACTATGAAGAATAAAACATACTGTCCATAAATAATACAACAAATAATTTCCCAGTGCCCGTACAGTTTAGTCATCCTTTCAAGCATTCTATTTCATTGCCAGGAGCACTTAGCCCTGTCCACCTTGCCTAAATCCTTTGGACCTACGGGATCCATTTACTGCCTCACCCTTTGGGAAAGATGAATCATTCAGAAGGAAAGAGTCTTCAGGAAAGACACAGCTCTGAAAATTTTTGTTCACTTTGTTTGGAAATCAACAAATAAAGGTTACAAGAAGCAGAGTAGTGAAGGTGAAAGCAGCTTCAGCCACTTAACCGTGTGTTGGCCAGGGTGCAACCGCAAGGCTACACCCGCGATGAGATGCAGAACGCCTACGTTCAGCTGCAGACTCCCTGCCTGGTTCCAAAGCTGTCACATCATTTTTCTTGATTTTTAAATGAGAAAAGTACAGTATCCTTTACTTGCTGGACATTTTTTAATCCCCAGCTCTTTGATGACCTGAGTAGACAACTGCCACACACTGGCTCAGCCAGGCTCTCTCTTAGGTACAGGCCTACTAACGACAACAACAAAATAAACAGTGGTGAGGCCACCTAATTTAATAAAAAGCTTCACGTAAAAACTTAGTGTTATAAAGTAATCCCTCGATTCACATCACACAATTTAAACTGCCTCACATCCTTCCTAAAGCATGCTTAGAAGAGGGGTAGAAAGAAATGCGACCTATAAACCTCTGCTCAGATCAACTGCCTAGCAGGTGTGTCCGGCCGTGTTCCCCAACCAGACGTCACCTTCAGACCGACAGCGCCTGTTGGTCAGAGCGGCACAGAGTGGCTGCAAAGGCATTAGGTAAGTGCTGCTCCATGACTAACGCAAATACAACAAAGATCCCGTATTATAAAAAACCCAAACCCCAAACAAGCCATCAACAAAACCAATCCCACGCACCAAAAGCACAACTTGTTTCTGACCATATCGCAGACACGTGAAAGGTCTGTTCACAAGGAATTTTGGCCTGAGACAGGAGCAAGACGTTCTGCACTGGCCTGAAGGGAGTGTCCACAATCTGGAAGAGCAGAAGTGATGCAAAGGGTGACTGGCATACAGACAACACTTGAACTGCAGTTGAAAGACCAGGAACGCATTCCAGGACAGCAGCAGACCACCTCACCTCGCTATTCCATTATGTCCTTTTCTCCTTGAGGCATTCAAGGGGTAAGAAGTTTGCTGGCAAAGCTGCATGTTAACATTCACCGAAGCAATGCAATTCAGCTTCGGCATTAAAGTACGAGATGAATTCTGGAAACAAGGCAGATACTCATGAGAGGTGCCATTAACAGCAAAAAGTTTTATTAGGAGACACTTTTTCTCAGCCCCACCAGCTATTCCTTTTCCTTCCAGAGACACTGACACAGAGCAGGCAGGATTTTTCCTACAGGATACTCAAGAAGTATTTCAAGATGCTCACTAATGTTAGGATAGTAGAAGAATACCATAAGGGAAATTAGCAGCCAAATAAAGATAATGGCAAGAAATTAGTACCATGAAAGAGGATTAGCTATACCGAGCTTAATAGGATCACATATCACCTACGCCAGCAAATGTAAGCAAACATGGGCAGCAAACAACGCTCTCCTTTCCTCCCCTCCCAGAGGCAGATGTTGTAGCTACATTCAGCCATACCCTTGGCATCTCTTTAGAATAAACGTTGCCATTTGAGGCTTCTAGGAAATAATGACTTAGGCTAATTACTCCAATGAGGATTCTACTTCGCACTCCCTCAACTTCCCTCTTGCTAGAATTCTTTTCTCTTTAATATCAAAACAGCGTCGGAAGGCCTAAGTCTAATGAGTTTCATAGTGTCAGTCCAGTTTCTCTTGGAGCAAGCTCCATAACCAACAAACCCAAACACTAATTAGGCCCCTTGTTGCTACTGTCTGCAGTAAAGCCAAGGACAGAAGGGATATTAACCTACCTCCTTTATTAGTGCAATCTTGAAGTGATCCCTGCAGATTTGAACGGAATTACAGTTGCAAAGCGTCGGGAAGAAGAAAAACCATACGTTCAGAGTCCTCACCTCAGGCTGAGGACAAATCAAACATTCTTAGGTTGATGTTTCCCTGACTAATGTAATTATAGCTTCAGCGAAGGTCAATATATTGATCTGAAACAGGTAAGAATAAGAGAAGGCATTCCCCGCCCCTGCATAAACAAGACTGAAGTGAAAACAGGAGAAAGCCCACAAGCAACCAGGAGGGAACTTCACTGGCCTCAAAAAAGGATTTTTCTTCTTCTTCTTCTTCTTTTTTTTTTTTTTTAATGAGAGAAGAGAGAGTTCCTACTGTGTCCAAAACTTTCCCCTCTACTGACTTTTCTGCAGAGGGACAGGGAAGATAAGGTAAGGGATAAATCAGCTTGGCAGAAATCACCACTCTGTGAATCTGAGGTTGTTGAAGACATTCTTCCAAATATCTGCCTGCTTCCTCCTGCTGGCTCCAGGTCAGCAAAGCCACGAAGGAACGGAGACCGCACTCTGCTAAGTCATCTAAGTTAACTACAGTGATCTTCTGGTGGAAGGGTGGAGGATGTGGAGTCGACTTACCTGATTACAGAGGTACAGCAAGCGGGGACAGCTCAAAGTTTAAAATTCAGACTCTTGTAAATTATTCCCCGACTGGGTTGCTCACAACCCAAATAAAGACCTTAGATCAGCAGCTACTTCTGACAGCCTCATCCACCACACCTCAGCTTTACTAAGTACTGCAAACAATATAAAATCAATAGGACAATGACAGAGAGTCTTTGCAGACATTGCGATACCCACTCCATACGAACACCACACAAGGAATCTCTACCAGTTTCCTAATATGACTGTACCTTTTGCTGGTTTTTGTTTGTTTGTTAACCATAACAATATTTAGGAAAATAAAAGACCAAGGGATTACATTGGTTTAAGTCCTGTTCTAACGAATGCTTGCACTTACGAGGTGATAAAGCAGCATATGGAGAACACGCAATAGGAGTTATACAAGAAACTGGAGGGGTCATGGAAGACAAAGTGATAACAGAGACATGCATCTGCATTAATTAACAGTCAGTGTTTTGTTGGTGTTTGTCTTTTGTCTTTTCTTCATTTTTATTTTTAAAGAGTCATCAGAAATTGCCAGGTAACCAGAAGGTAGACCCCACGAGACACCACAGCTGCATTCTACACCCATTATTCACACACAACTCCTACTGAAGACACTGAGAACAGTGAACAAACAGCAAACATCTGTGACAAAACCCAAAAACTTTGTCAGGAATCCCACAGAGAGAGCAGGGCCTGTTGCTCTGCCATCCAAGAGCTGCTTTACCCCAGGAACACAGAGCGGGGGTGAATTTAAGTGCAACAGAATTCAGGCCAAAGGGTAGAAAATGGCAATTGATGTCTTCTCTGATACAAAGCCCACGGCAGTCAGTAAGGATTTTATAACAAAACGGAAGGTGTGATATAGCACTAAATGCCAGGAAGAATATAGCAGTAAGCAGCCGATACAACAGCAGCTACAGGCGTTATACAGTGTTAGTATCAAGAAGAAAGTATCTTGGTTCAAGAGAGACTGTATTTTGAGTCTTCTTTTGAAGAGGCGGATTAAGCTCAGGACGTTTACTGTCTATCATGCAGTGGTGGGGGGGGGAAGGCTGGGAATGTGAACATCCACCTTGTTTTCTTCTCTCATAGCTCTACACGGTTTAAAATCTACCAGTTCTTAATCTCCTTTTAGAAGATTTAGGTGGATTTATATGGCTGAAGGAAGAATAGGGTGCAATGGGAACAGGAAGAGTGGGGAGGAAAGGAAAATCTTTAAATTGCCATCTATCATCCAAGTAACTGAAACCTAAGTCTGATGACTCCAGGTCAGGATTTGTTTCAAATCTGTGTTGGGAGCAACTGAATGCTTCTGGGGATTGGCAGTGAGAGAGAGAGCCTTTTACCCTTTAGGAGACCGGTTCAAATCCAGGTCATTAGTGGCTTTAAGCAATAACAGGGACAGACTGGAAACAGATTTTCCCTCCTAATCTAAAAGCAAGAATTCTGCTTCAACTGCAGAGCCCCCCGGCTCCCCCCTCCAACGCTGCATTCAGAGCTCCCCCTTCTGATCTGCTGTACTGCCAGTACAGACTGCTGCGAGCGAGCGGGGCTCGCAGGGGATACACACTGGTCCTGGCTGGCACTGTCCATGGGCACGAGCCACAGTTTTCCAAGTATAACAACTGTTTATGTGTCTCCAGACAGGTATAACCATAATTCTGCCTTTTTTTCCCCCTTTTTTTAAATAGAAGACACACTACACAGGCACATCATCAATGCTACTGCCTACAATCACCCGTGCAAATAGAAGCCCGAGAAACCAAACCCCTGGATATCTGCAGAGGCATGAAGAATATGCATGCTACTCATTAAAAAAGAGCCCGTGGTCTCAGGGCACGTACTGAACCACCGCTTAGTAAGTTTTTGTAGTATTTCCATTGAAAAAGAAATTCCAACTCCACTGGATTCTGACACACAATACTAAAACATGAACAAACTAAAACTTTTCACTGCAGTGGATCAACTTGCCCATTAGTTCAAAGAATGGCTGTGCAAGTTTTAGTGCGACTGAAATGATTTCAGTACAATCAATTTTCCCTTTTTTCCCCCACCATAACACTTTACAGACAGTTCTGATCATTCACGATTATTTGGGGCACGAAATATTTCAAAATACCTGTTTCCAGTGGAACAGATATCCTGAGCTTCACTTCATGCTCAGTTTAGAGGAGAGACAGAGATAAGCTAAGGAGGAGGTCCACAAAAGAAGAAAGAAGCAAGCTGAGGGGGGACTTGTATCTTACCCATATTCCACTGCAAGTATTTACTGCCACAACTTAGATCCTTAAAAGGCTTCTCAGTTGCAAATTAATCTCAGAAACTCTTCCAGTCCATATACAGCAGGGCTTCCTTTCTGCTTCAACAGTAACTTCCCTGTTCTCATCCCTCAGGTTAAGAGAGGTTGCCCCTGAGGGCAACCCATTTCCAGCTGAATTGTCCTTCCAGTTGTCCAGGGTAAAAAAGGCCCAAAGACAAACCTCACAGCAGTCAGCTCTGTGATCCTGCTCGCACGACTTCTGTGAAACTGCGCAAGACCACGTCTGCTGTATGAAAATAAGAAACAGCTCTCAGGGTCCTTCGATTCCCGTTCTTCCCTCGCATCTGTGGCCGCAGAGTACTGAGCAGCCTGGCACGTGTTCTGCTTTCTGCACGCGAAAACTGCTCTCCAAGTAACGTACAATCCTTACATGATTGGATGAACTGGAAATTCAATCTGCAGGCTGTAGCCTCTCTCCAAACCAGGCATATTTAAAGTAAAAATGAGATGGCATGTTAGCCTTTCCAAGGATCAAACAATAGTAGCTCTATAAATTAAGACATCCCCACGCTGACATTTACACAGTCTCTTTTATCAGCAGTAATGCAAGGACAGACTATGCATGATGATCAAATTTGAGTTGAATTTCAAGGTCAGTGGAAAGTAAATTCATGCACGTAGGCTTGTTGGATTTTCCTTGCAAGTGGTTCTTGGCACTTGACACCAACGTTGTCAAGTGAGAACCGATGTACCCAGGAACGTCCCAATGTGGGACGGTTTGACAATCATACAGGCCACCCCCAGTACAGACCAGTTTGCCATTCCCCTGGTAGGAAGGTGGTGAGTTAGCAAGAACCACTCCTAGGCCACGCTGAGTTTGGTCACACCAGTCTGAAATGATCTGAGCCAGAATTGAGCTTGAATCGAAGCAGCACAAGAGGCTCACTATACTGAAACACCCGAGCCTTTTTCTTCACAGCACCCGATTTCAGTAAATGAAATGATTTCCATAGGGTTGAGAACAACTGCAGAGCACTCCATCCTACACACTAACTGCAAGATGTGTACTTTTATACCAGCAAACTATAACAAGCACCCCTTTGCTGAAAGCTTTCTGCGGAAAAATCCAACCTCAACACTCTCAGAATTAAACCTGATAGCAGCATCTGCAGGGACAAAACAGCAATGAGGTCAAATATAAAGAATCCGTGCACAAGGGAAAAGGACAAAGTAACTCTCAGAGCCCAATCAGAACTATTTTAGAAGGTCTGTGCTTTCTATGGAGGTGCACAGGCCATCTCAAAGCTCCTCAGGTGCCATTAGCTGGGCACCCAGCAATGGAAGGGTAGATGCTTCAATCACATGCCTGACAAGTCAAAAATAACTAGCTTTTTTATAAGATTTCACTCCCAAAACACACTTCCACTAGTTGTTACCACTAAGAAGAATCAAATGGAAATTGTTTTGTTTTGACAAGTGTTGAATAAAGCTTGCCATGCTTCAAAACCTTCACTGGTATTTTATACAACATATAGGTTAACCAAAAAACACAGAATCGAGAAAAGAAAACCCAAATATTCAAAAAAAGGCATAGTTCCCTCTGTTTCATACACTGATTAAACACTACTTATCAGCACAATTTGACACAGTAATTACACCAAAATATTTCTATGCAAAGGCTGAAGGTAGAAAACATTCATTACATTTTTGCATTTCAGTCTGATTTTCCAAATTTGGCTGCCTCACCATTCATATGTCAATCAGGTGTACCAGGAAATAAAAGATGAAAGCACAAAGGTTCTACTGAATGCTCCCTAGAAGCAAGAAAATTGCCACTTTGCCAATCAGCAGTTCCTGGCAGTATGGTCTGTGCTGGCCCTTTTTCTTAAACAAACTGCAGGCAATTTGCTCAGAAAAAGATCGAAAATTGAGTAAATCCTACCATAGCAAGTGATATGATAAATTTAATAGTAAAGAAATAGCATGGGATTTTTCTTAATGAGGAAGACCGAGTGACTTATATGAGGGAGATTGTGGGGTCTACATCGTTCTGAAGTATGTGCACATCCTATTCACTTGAGAAAACCAATCAGTATGACTGGCAGCTGCAGGAGGTTGCCTTAACAATGTTGGCTAGATGGGGTAATTCTTTTCTTAGGCATTTCTATGCCGGAAAAATTCCTTGCAGAAATGCAATTATACCAGCAAAACATGTTTTCACTGGGCTACTTTATGCTGCTTCCCTGAACTCCCCCCCGCTAGTGTATGTTGTGCCTGGAATGGAAGGGTTGCCAACACAGTATTTTTTCCAGTCTATGCTACACATTATTAAAAAGGAGGAACTACTGAACATCCCCTGGAAAACATCCCCTAGAGACTATTCTTGCGGGTTCTCATTAGAGCTGGCTTAAGCTTTTATGTTCATTTGGTTGAAAATAATTTTGTACTTCAAAAACACCTAGTCAGAATAGCAAACCGATTGTTTAACATTCGGAGCATGACGGTATTCAAGGCACGCACCCACGCAAAGCCACGCAAAAGCCACCAGCCACGTCGCAGCCACAGGAGATCAGGTAGGTAGGACAGAAAGGAGAAGCTACACAAGCAGGCACCAGGACTAATCAAGATGTAATCAAGGGAGAGCCCAGTCCCCAGAGGGTCACATTTAGTCACAGAAGAAGAGGATCTTCATCCCTTCAGCCAGCAGAAAACAGGATCAAGGTGGAAAGCTCACTCAAGGGACTGTTTAGAGCCAGCATAGCAAGCAGCATTTTCCTGCCATACATTTTTAAGACATACCACCCCCACTACTGAAGTTTCTAAGTATAGGGTGCTTGTAGGAACTTCACTAACTGTAGATATTTCCGTGAGACCATCACAGCTGCTGACAGCCCTTGCAGATCGCAGCGCACTTTTGCTGCATTTTCAGACACTGAATGCCTGTGGGGAAAGACACCAGGAGCTGGAGAGTATTTAGGCAAGCTAGGGCTGGGTGGATAGTGGGAACTCAGTTTCGAGTTCTTTGTAAGCAAAGGTCTGCAACTGGTGTCTGTGCTCCAACTCCCAGACTACTGGATGCCACACTACCTGTAGTATCACATTCTTATCTCTACGTGCGGTTTTAACCGTACTGTTTGCCGTTTGGATAGCAATACTGTAAGCGTACATGAAACATATTTTGACCACAGCCACTCATTTGCTTCTCACAGGGAAGATCAGTGAGGTAACAGTGTGTACAACCCTATATCTCCCCTAGACCCCTCCACTGGAGTGCAGCAGGATGAACTTCTCCAAAGCACCATTCAGTACGGTTATTTCCTCTGCCATGGACTGCCTGCTGGCAAGATGCATGGAGATATTCGGGACTACAGAGCTAACCTAAAGAAATCAGTCTCCAGTGTAAGTCTCCGATAATGGCACACTTTCACAAGGAGAGAGTTGAGGACTGAATACATGGATATACAAAATCCTTGACCTGAGATCACACAGGAAGATTATCGGGTATCTACAGAGTAATCCACATCCCAGGCCTGCTCCCTAACTACTGACCCGCTCTTCTCTACTGCAAAAACTTCTTAATGGCTTCTGAAATACCAGCTACCTAAATTTTGTTCTTTTTTGGAAAGCATGCATTAATTCCCATGCTATATGCACTACTTCATATGACAGAGAGAATACCTAATGATAGGCAAGTTTTGCTGAAGCCAGTAGCTAATTTAGATCTGGCTTTCCTTAACAAACCAAGAATCTTCATCTGTCCTTTTAAGTTATCCTCAAAAGACTTTATTTCAACACTGCAGATGAAGACACAGTCTTTTTAAGTAACTGCTTTATCCTCTATGGGAGGCAATTAAACAGTGCAAGAAATTACCACCTTCTGTTTCTATTCTTGTCACGGACGGATAATTGGTTTGTTTTAAGAGAGGGAAAACTAGTCAGACATTGCCAGTTTCAACATTTCTAACTACTTAAAGATTATCAGTGGAAAAGCAGTTCTATCAAACTGAAGGACAACGTTTCTAATAGCTCCCCTGAATTTCCATGCAAGCAGATGCACTCTGCAGCAACCACTCTCCGTGCGCTACGGGGCTATTCACGCTCTCAGAAACGCACGCAATTACACAGGTACGTCTGCAAGACCACGACCCACGTGTGCTTCCCCTTTCCTCACGACAGCACTGCAATGGTGCGGTGCTGTTTCACCTGAAAAGCCAGTCGGGCCTTGCTCCTGAAGGTGAATACTAAAGGAAGCACTGCAGATTGCACTGAACCTTAAATCTCAACTTGAGAAACCTTTCGTGTTTCAAACTTAGCCTTGTTGATTGGTTCTAAACTTTCTGAGTTTCAGTAAATATACCCAGATTAGGAAGAGGTTAAAAAGAAGATTATGAATTACAAATGGAAGAACATGCTTGTTCCTCTCCCCAGCCCGTGCAGGAAGGAGCAAATGATACCCTATCTGCGTTCCAAGACAGTCCTGTTCTGCAGGTGCTGTCAGCAGCAATTAGAAGCATGGCCTATGTTAGCTTTTTGTCAATACTGTAACTGGTTTAAAGATCGCGCTTCAAATACAGTCTGGGGATCAACTTTGGGAAAGACAAATCCATACAATCACTCAAACTGATCACGAGTGGACAAGAGAATTACAGTAGGTTTCTGAAGGGGATGTGGATGTGGACAGGTCACACACTTAAACTTGAAGGCTCTGAAATTCAATTACAGAAACTAAAATAAATGACCATAATGTTTTCTATTATCAGATACACAGAAATCATTTTCCCTTCCTTCCCCTGCCCCAATAAAACAAATTTCAATTACTTTTTTCTAATCAACAAACTTGACCTTCCATCAGAGCCCTTCCACAGTGTACAGCTTTCAAAGATCATAGATCCTAACTGCAGGACAACACAACACAGGAACGGCAGTGTCGAAGTACACCATCCCAGATTAGATAGCGAGTATTAAGTGCTGTTAATGCATCAGGACTAATCGGCAGAATATGGGGAACTTGGCCATCCTATGAAACACCTAAATCCTGGAGTATGCATGCACATCTACTGAACTCCTCTTGCATACTCAGTCTTCGTATAAGGCCTGCATCGTGTCAGCTCTGTAAAACTTGTATGTCAACAAGAATGCACAAAATAACCCTCTACGCAAGTTAAGGCAAAAATTCATGGACACTATTTCCCCCCAGAATCTGACCTTATGCTGCACCTTCTAAGAGGCAAAAAGATTTATCATCAACTATCATTTCCTATAAACAAACTGGGTGCCTAAAAAGGAGGTCAAAAACATGATCTTAAAGGAAATACTTGGTACAAGCCCTTCGGACAGGTGCTTGAGCTGGTATTTGGCTAGAACATGATAATATGGCCACATTCCTCTCACCTTTGGTTGGGGCAGTCAGCAAGGGCTGGGATCTGCACTCAGCACAGTGATGCTATGAGAAGCCCTTAGGATACATATGGATATGCCAGCAGAAGTCATTTATCTGACACAGAAACTGTCCAGAAGACAACTTCGTATCTGAGGCAAATTTTGGGATTTCAAGCCCTTCATGTTTTTTGAAGAACAGAACTGACACCTGAACTTTTCACTTGAGGGGTGATTTGGGGAGACTGTAGCCCAGTTACGAGAACCGGCTCTGGCTGAAGAACCACTTCATTAAAGAACTCAGCTTCACCCAATACATGGCGTGCTTGTCTTTCCAGACTGCTTTGATGGAAGGGATGCTCTCATAGCCAAGATCAGTGTCCCCGCCGACCAGGCTTTTTAGCACGTGAATTTATTTCAGTAGCATTTTAAATGAAATTAAAAAAATTCCAACATAGCACGATATATTGGCAAAATAACCCTGTTCAACACATTACAACCACATCTAAGCTGTCTCAGCTACTCCTCAGCCTTCCTTTATAGGTATATAAAATCTGCATTAGAAAACCATTCTAAGCCTTCTCCTCTCAGGCCTCCCTCTTCCTCCTTTAACACGATGTGGTCTGGACTCTGGTTTTACACCTCCACCAAAAAAAAAAAAAAAAAAAAAGGCATTTTCAGTTGTCACAGGAGCAGAGGAGAAAAGAGAAAACAAATAGGGAGTTGCCAAGGTTACTGACAAACCTTGCTGAAGAGATGAATGAAATTGATAGGGAGGAGACAGGTATAAAAAGATACTCAACTCGATTTTTACAATCCTCCTATTTCAGATGTGACTAGTCTTAGACATTTTTTTCTTCTGGGAAATTTAAATCAATTTGTATTCAACAGAATTCTTCATCTGCTGCCTTGCAAATGTAAGACTCAAACAGTATACATGAAATTGCCCCAGCCTTTAACAGTGTTGATCTGCTAAAGCTCCTATAAACCACATTAGATTCAAATGATAGAGGTACATTTATACTCTCTGAAAAATCTGAAGCCAGAAATAGTAAAGCTAAAAATAAGGCTTTTTTCTTCTGCCAGAAGAAAGGAGAATGAAGACGCCATTCATCCTCACCACACTGAAATCAATTGGCTGTCGCGACGGTAATTTCTTAACTGGATCTTATAAGCCCTCTATTGCAAACAAGTTATTTCCCCTTGTCTCAGAGACAGAGAACAGCTATTTTAGAACATGAAGATGAAAGTTTTCTATCATGGAATTTTATGCAGTTTTCATCCAAATCTATCTAGGAATAGCCAGTCAACACTGTAAGGAGCTTTCTGATACAGCGCTATGTTTAATGAAATTATCATTCTAACAACCAATCTGCTGCAGCGTTGAAATTCCTCATTGATTTCTAGCTAGCTTCTAGTACAGCAGATAATTAGGAGTGGGATCATAACAGCTAACTACAGTAGCAAGCTAGAAAGGAAGGAAATCGGCTGGGTTTGTTTTACAGACAACGCAGTCCATGTCGTGACATCCTCACAGTACCACAGCTCTATTAAATCAGCATTTTTGGAGATATTGCTGGATGATCAGCAGGTTCATTTCTTCTCCTCTTTCAGGGACAGAGATACTGTGAGGTAAAGCTCAAGATGACATTACTAGCCCACGGCATAGCAAGGTGTGAAAGGAGCAGAGGAGCCCTTTCACGCTGGTGTGATACGAGAGCACTCTGCACGCGGCTGGAGGGAAGATGAGGAACACACTGAAGCCCCCTGTAACTCCACACCTGAACTAAGTAAGCAGCTGACCCAGAGCTCATCAATCCCAGTCCAGAGTGCTAATTACCCTTCGTCATAGAAGACTGCTCAAGAGAGGAAATGGAGGCAGTTATGGATATTAGGGTGTACGCTGACATTGACCTTGGCACGCAAAGGCTATCCAACCAGTCAGCACATAGGAGAGAGGCTTCTGAGTCTCCCTTCTCTTCAAGGGCCTCTCCATTCCTTAGTTCAGAGGCCCCTGCAGTGACAGGAAGCCGTTGTTATACCTGGCACCTCGTAGAACCAAGGGCATGTACCTTCAGCCGTTACTACCCCAGTTCTGTATGAATTTCAGGAAGAATGTAACAGTCGCCTCTCAAAGAATCCAGATTTGAAGATCAGTCACTGCACTACCTAACCAAGCAATCTTCAAAGGAGTGGCCACACTCCTTCCCCTCAGCCATACACGAGTGTTTTACATTTTCTGAGTTTATACCGTACCCTCCCCTACCAAGCTGCCCAATCCAAGTGGAAAGCCCTGCAGGAGGATGGTCAGGGGATCGCGTCAGGCTCACAGCCGCTGACTGCACTGTCTGCCCTCACACCAGCGATTTTCAAACAGCTGGTGTGGACTGCTGGCTAAAAAATTATGTTCACTACAAAGGAGTTTCTTTTTCTTAGTTACTTTTCACAGGGCTCTCCAACACTGTCTTAAGATCCCATTCTGAAAACCACTACGCTGTGTGACCAAAACAGCATTACAGTAAAGCACTCCAGCATCAACAACAGCAAGTGCTAGAAATTAGGTACTTGATTTCCAATCACTGAGCTTATTTTTTCAGACTATTATATTCCAGACTCTCCTTTGGTATCAATGGCTTATTACCCTCATAACCAAACAAACCTTAAGTAATTCCTATGAAGCTTTTAGGTCCAAACATCTAGAACTTTGGACCAAAACCAGCCTGGGAGTTGCCTGAATTGCATGCAAGGACTGAGCATCTGAACATGTTACAGGACAGGCCCCCAGCACCGTTGGCAACCGGGGGTTTTTGCCCACTACTCACACTCATGTTGTCTACCGGTAGGCATGTGAACTGGCATCACTCAGTATACTGAACGGGGAGGGGTGGCTGGCAAGAGGGATTGGCTGACCAAAACAACTCAGCTCTGAAAACAGCCAAATGCATCCAGGACTCATCAGCTTCAGAAGCTGTCGCAGTCCCAAAGCTCTCCATCAGGCTCTGCCAGGCTCTGGAATCCACAGACCGTTTATTTGGGTAATGTATTGCATGAGACAAGGGCTGAGGTAGTGTGTGCTATGCACAGCAAGTAACGGGCTCTGGGGGATTTTCCTCCAGCACAGCCCTAAGAAGTCGGCTCTTATTTCAAGTTTGTTATTTAGAAGCCTGACGCAAAACGCACGTTAGAAATTTGCAGCCAGCCTGGTAAAGATCTTACAAGCAGCTTTTATTGTAGGCTGCTGACAAAATGAAGCCAAATCATCTATGGTTTTTGGAGTCTTGCTTGTAAATAAATAACAAAGAAGCCTCTGTGGGAAGAATATACTTTGGGATGGAAAAGAAAGCATTTTTGAGGACTTCTAATCTTTATTCCTAACCTGTTGAATCATGACCCCTGATACATAAATAAAATTTATTTAAATTAAATTAAATTAAATAAATAAAATTATTTAACTTTTACAGCAACAGGAAGTTCACTGGAGGCAGTGATCTAACGAACTGAGCTAATATGAACACTGCAATCCTTCCAGCTTTTGAAGCAAGCGGGACGGGTCCGTAAAAATAAAGCACAGAAATGCCCTTCGGAAAGGGGTCGGAGGAAGATAAACCCCTCATAAGTGCCTGGCTCCAGACAGACACTAGCACCTCTGGAATCACAGGTACAAGCACACAAGCAGAAGTAAACACCTAACACAAAATTCTACCATCTAAACACACTGGAACAGTTGAGTAAGATATGAGCATGGAACACACTATGGATTTCACTCCTCCACACAGTGATGAAATGGAAAGCAGATGCAGAGACACCCAAACTGCTTCGAGTTCTGCAATTAGCACAACGTTTTACTGAGAGGTGATCTCCTCTTTCCAACAGTACCTCATGGAGGTACCACTTCCAGGAGCCATCTTACTCATTCACCGGGTTGGGGTTTTTTCTGCAAATTGCTCTGCTCAATGCAGGTAACTTAACAGCAACACTATGTCACATTAGTCAAACTAAAACCTTTTCATTAGGATTTCAATACACTTAATTACAATTATATACTGCTTTCAGATTGGCATTTTAACATACAAACATTACAGTAAAAACATATAGTAATTTAAGATTCATTTCCAAAATCAAAACTCAAAAAATTGTGATCTTTATAGGAAAACATTCACGTCTAGATCTGCAGAAAACGTTCCGTTTTCTCAGCTAAACAGAAGAATCAGAATTCAGTACTATGTTATTAATGCACTGCAAGTCACACTTTGACACATCCATATGCTGCATGCTCTACTGGATATCCAGCAACCAGATTAAGCACGTGTTTCAGCCAGAGTGTAAAAATGCACTTGACTGAAATAAAGGAAAGACTTTGCATGTCCATGTGTACAAACATGATAAATTAGATCTGACAGGTTTTAGCAAAACCCTTCTTAAACTATTGTTCAAATAACCCAGACCCAGTTACATAATGAAAGTGCTCTGGTGATAAAGAATTAAAAATTGTTCCCTTGTTCAGGCTGTCTTGAGTATGTCTCGAACAAAATCTTCTCATAAACATGAGCTGTTTCATATCATAATCAATGCATAAATCGATTTTTTCTACTTTTGTCTAATTTTTCCTTTTCAAAGATCACCTCGTTGTCATTTAACTACATGAAGTCCTTCTGAGTAGAAACTGTTAAGACAAGCATTAGCCACACAACTGTACCTCAGGTAAAATTGGCTCACGCTATTCAAACTCATATTGCATGTGACCTTTTCCGTCTTTCCAGGATGATTTATTTTTGGACACTTTCAGATCATGTCAGGATTTGTAGGCATTAGAAGGTGAAGGATCAGAATAAATGCTGATTACAGAGAAGAAATGATCCGTACTTCTAAAGAGAGCAAATATCAATTTCATAATGGAAACAAACCTGAACAATCTGAAACGGCTAAAGCAAACCAAATCACATACTCGCCGTTCCACATACAGTTTCTCCTACAGTCACTGCAATATGTTCCCAAGGTTTTTGACTGTTTACTTTCTTGAGTTTGAGAATTTTTAAAAGTACTATTAGTCCCTTCGATACTAAAAAAGGGAAAGAAAACAAGGAGCTGGTATAACGAAGACTTCCCATTTTGATACACAATGTTTCTTACTGGAGATTAACAAATAATGATGACTAACAGAGGCCAGTCTCTTTCAGATAAGGGGAACAAGTCTAATTTAGCAGCTGGTAAAGGAAAAAAAGTGCCTTGTGGCTCCATCTATCTGAAACTCACCATCTTCAACACATGATTCAGCATTCAGCTTTCAGATTAGTCTGACTCAGCTGCCTGGAAGCAGGAACACTTGAAATTTTATGACAATATTACACTAAACGTCACTATCAGAGACTACTGTCCAACAGTTGCAGGCAGAAAGATTAAGCCTCAACCTTGTTTCTTCCATTTCTAGCAGTCTCTCTTAGCCACACTCCTGTAATACCTCTATTACTGTGCTTCTGAATGCCAAAGTCTGGCAGAGATCTGGATTTGTCTGTGGAGCTTTAGGCCACTCTTTTCATTTCGCTCTGCTAATGTGTGCTCATCTCTGGAAAAGCTAATTTTTTTTGCCTATTTAACTTGCATATTAATCTCCATTGAACTATATAAAATGAATTTCAATCTTAATGTAAAAAAAGGGAGGATGGTTTTTGATTCACACCCTTCTCGATTTTCATCAATCAACCTTTTCTGCTTAAGTACTGTTTAATCAAAAAAAAATCCCAGATGGCTCCTAAGATTTATTGCAGCATCACTGAAACAGAAAATACTGCGCTTCAGCTCCCACATACAGTTGCTCATGAGACCAACTTAAATAATTGAAAAGATATATATTAAAAAAACAAAACAAAACAAAACCCCACAAAACTCACCAAAACAAACAAAAAATGCGCCCGTACTGATTTCTATCCTGAGGAATCCCAAAGCCTTGTCCCTCACCATTCTGCGTAGAGCACTGCTTATACAGACCCCCACTCAGTTTAGCCACGTCCTCAGGAGATGGACACCTCAGCTCCCCTTCCCAAGCGAGGAGGCCTGAATGTTCCTCATATACCTCTGTGATGCTTTTGGAATATCCACCCCTCACCAAGTTGCCTCAGTAACCTCTCACACAGAGAGAGTCCTTGTTTCAAACAGCATGATGCAGTATTATCACATCTCATATTCCTAGGTGTCTTCTATTTTATGATGCCATTACAGAATCAGAGAATCACAGAATGGTTTGGGCTGGAAGGGACCTTAAAGCTCCCCCAGTCCCACCCCCTGCCATGGGCAGGGACACCTTCCACTAGACCAGGTTGCTCCAAGCCTCATCCAGCCTGGCCTTGGACACTCCCTGGTTTCAGGGAGTACCGACAGCCGAAGGGTGGCATCTTTCACCACATTCTGTCTAACTGCAAAGCTTAATTAGGAGGTTGTATAACAAAGATGAATGGGAAAAATCTATGCACAGAATTCATCGTATTGAAGAATTGACTTCTCAACCATGTAGCATTCAACAGTGATGCTAAAGAACAACGCAATTTTCAGTAGTGCGTTCAAGTCTTACGATTCGCCGATAATACAACTGGATAATGGTCAAAGCCATACAGCTGGGGTTACTCTGCAGTGACATAATTATATGGATACAGTTAATCCCGCACATCAAAGGAAATAAAATGTATTTGCATAAAGTGTATGTGCAACACACTTCTGTGTTACAGACTATGCTGAGTTATATTTAGCATTAGTATGCTGTAATGGCTTTCATACTGCCCTGTGTGTATTCAATATGATCAAATTCTGGTCCCAGTTATAACAAGGGCATACACATTGCTATAAAAATTTAAGATTCTGCCAATTCAAGGCCTTTTCCAAAGCTCAGTGGAGTCCTTGAGTGCATTCATTCTCAAAGTCCATGGGGCTGAGTTATTACAAATCATCAGAAATTTGAACTGCCAGTTTTAATGGTGCCGTGGGGACTTAGGCACTCAGCTTTCATTAAGTTGCAATTTAACTCAGTTATCCAAGATCACACTGAACACTTGAAAATACTAGCACAAACAAGATCCAGGGTAAGTTACAACCCAACAGAAAACCTGACTACAGAAGAAAGTGTCTTACATAGTGTTTCTTCCTCATATGTTAGAAGTGGCTTGTCAAACTGAGAGTGCTGGTCTGTTAAAATCCAACAAGAAGTCCCCAGTGTACTACTACAAAATCTACTGCCTACTATGATTAAACCATGACACCCAAAATTATCCAGGCCTTGTTTTCTCCTAAGAATCCTATGAAGTATACATCCCTTGGCCTTCTCTTTATGGTATCACAACTACTCGGATCATTTGCTGTCCTCTCGCTGCCTGAAGAATGCATTGATAAGCCAGGAGAATGTGTCTCTACTCAGTCAAAATGAGCCTACAGGTAAGGTTTTTTGAAAGGTCCCTTTTGCTTTAAGTTGACTACTGAGAATTTCAATTTAAAAAAGAAAACTGTATAAAACTGACCAAAATCGTAAGGTTAAAAGAACCAGAACGAAAAAAAAAATCATAGCGCTGCTACAAATGTTGTATAACAAGTAAATGCTGTTCCATATGCCACAAGATTGCTCACATGTCAAGACATTTTGCGCAGGGATTATAGATGGAGCAGATCTATTGCTGAAGACAAACATGCCTTGGGACCCATTGACTTTCGCATTAGGACTGGCTGAAGATTCAAAGGACCATCAAGTACATACAGATGTATATGCACATGCAAATGCTCCTCCTGAGGCAACACTGATTGCCAAAAAGGGTAATGCAGAAGCAGAAATTCTGCCTGAGTGCTGTACACAGAGAAGAGCTTGCAAGATGTCTTAAATGCGTTGTGAAAGGAACAATTCAGATACTACGTTCCACTCTTTAATAAAAGCGCAAGGTAATGCTGACATTCAGTACATGCAAATAAAGGAAGGGAAAAAATTAAATTACTACTTGCTTTTATCATTTTCTTGATCTGATCTGCAAACCCAAACTCCCAGTTTCAGACTTGTCCCCAGTTTGTGCTTTGGCAAAAGCTCTCCTACTCGTGCTCAAAATACTGTGAACTTCCATATTCCTTAACAAACAGTGGAGAAAAAGGGGAAAGTAACCCCACATCTAGAACCCCTTCGGAGCTTGAGCTTGTTCTCAGCTACTGCCGAGATTGTTGCAGGACTTCCCCCACCCACCAAAACTAGATGATCTTATAGGTCTTTTCCAACCTTAGTGCTCCTGTGATGTTCTTCGTGGCAACACGCACGCTGGGTACCTCTCCGCACAGTCGTTCATCATAGCTTTAGCCCCCCTCTTCCAAGAAAAGCACAATGAAACATTACATGCATCAAAAATTCTGATTCTGATGGAGGACCAGCACCTAACAGCAACACAGACCTGCCCTACCCTGCAAGTACTCGGTGTGTTACGGCAGGTCCTAAACGATGATCTGTAACTGAGACCAGGGCCTCTGTGTTAGGCACTGTGGGTATGTGTCCACAGATAAAAAGGAGCAGTGGCTCCAAGTCTTGAAACCTGAACCAAAACCAAAAATAATCTAACCCAAAGTCTGGGGAATGAAGCAAGGCACAGACTGATTTGCCTGAGGAGATACAAGCTGCTCTTTTCTCCCAGAAAGCTACAAATGTTGTTTTATTGCTGGACTGATTATGGAAACGTTATAATACACATGGAAAGCAGTGTCTGACTCGGCACACTGAATCAATTTTATTCAGTTAATCTGAATATTGAAGACACAGGCACAGAAAGGTAGTAACTCACAAAGGTTATATGCATTCTTTACTGAGTAGGAAGATGTGTAGTTTCTGTAAATAATTCCAAAGGACTGATCTCTTAGTAATTTTTTGCTCAGCTAACTCTGAAATAACCTTTTGAAGACAGGAATGATTAAAGCTGGTAAAAGAAGATCTCCTTGTAGCTCACTGTCTCCAATCGTTTCCCCCATCCTGTCTCTTATAGCAAGCAAAAAACTGACTAATTAGGAGAATATGAGAAGAGGGCACATAGAAAATGTACTTCTTCCGCTACAGTTTAGTGATTTCAACTAGTCCCTGTTGTAGGGACGTCCTGAGCCGCAGGTGGCCACTAGACCATTAGCTTCAATAACCAGCCAGGGCTTCAGCACACAGGAGCCTGATCAGCACTGCCTGGTACTGCCAAACCTGCTCACGCTGAACACTGAGCCTGGACAGCCTCAGCATCATAGGCACTTAAGAGCCAAACAAGTGAAAACCTGCGCAAACTCCAGGGTTCTTGAGTTGATCTCAGCTCTGACTACTTCCACTGTAATCTTGAAGTCAGAGTCCATTGCTTTTGCTACTAGTATACAAAATCATTTTACTATTAATGCCACATATTCTTCACTATCACACAAAGCAAGTACATCTCCCATCCATTTTAGTGCTACTGCCATCATACATTCCTTATCTTCGGTTTTTGTGATTTTCTTTCCCCCTTCTAGACATTTCCTATCTTGATTCCTTCCATACTACGCTACAGAAGCTGATCTATCTTAAACTACACAGCACTGTCAAAAAAGAGAAATACTACTTCTCACTTTATCATTAAAGAGCTCCTTGTTTCTCAGATTTATCTGTGGTATTAAAACTCTCTTTGTTTTAATTAGTTCTCCTGGATGATTCATGCAATTTGATGACAATAAGAGCTGTTCTGGATTTTTTTTCTGCTTAATGGTTCTTCAGATAATTTGTGTCAGCTGTGCATTTCTTTTAAAGACCTATATCCATCGAAAACATTAACCTCCAAAGAAAATTCACTTCACTTAGAGACTGCTTGCCATTAGTGATTAAGTTGACCATTCATCATGACTATTAATTAGAGGTTCGGCTCACACGCCTCTCAGACCCCAGCCTGAAAGGATTTTTCACACATGTTTAATCCAGAGAATCCCATAGCTGATGTACTACAGGACTCTAAACCAGAGATGACAACGATCCCTTCCGATTGTGTGAGCTATGAACACACAGAACAACAGTGACCAAAGATGTGCCTAAAATTAAATTATGTGCATAGGACAGACTCGCGAGTCAGTCACAAATATAATTTGTGCTGCGATCTTGGGGATCAAGAGCCCTCAGTTCAGCTCCACATTCTGCCAGAGCTTGGGATAAACTGGATGACTCCCTGCTCTACCTGAATTTACCTTGTTTGCTTACAAGCTTTTCCAGACAGAAGACACGTGGTCTTACAATGTCTCTTACTGTGCCTGAGGGACATGCACAAATACCACATGCAGGAACGAGAACCAGTCTCCTCTTACCCAAAGCTCAAGTTCCAAATCAATACTCGAGCCCTCAACAGTAACTCCATAGCAAACTTTTTCAGTGAGATTTAGCTTTTATTTTATGAAGGGCTGGTCCACATACAGCAGTTTTTGCACCATTTGTTCTACTAAGGTGCAAATTGCTGTAAGGCATCCGAAAGTCAGCCTGGGAGATCAGCCCCTGCTTAGAATACTTTTCGTCTAATTACTGGCCCTAATCTTTCCGTTTGGTGACGGGGTGAGAAGGTTAATTCTTACCAACAGCTGACCATTAGTGCTTGAAGTGGAAGAACAAGAAGTAGCAGCTGAACGTGTCACTGCCAGCCTGCCTTTCCGACCAATAAAGGTAAGGAAGTATCTGCTTCTCTAACGACTCTTCCACATGTAATCTCTCATTTCCTGAACCTCCTGTAAATTTGTATGGAAGAAAGGGCAGAGCAAACTTACCACTTACTTGTGGACTGGAAATCCACGCAATGAATACCGTATGAAAGTCTGTGGGGAACAGGACAGGGATACATTGCTGCTTTACGACTGCGATAGTAAACTTACAGATACCAGTCTGTTCACAAGGTCTTTTTTTGAACTTTCACTGCTAGTCCACCTGATGCAGGCACTGTACAAACTTCACTTGCCATTCACACTGCACAGCTGCCTTCCAAAACACATCTCTCCCCAGAGATACAAATGCTCCTGGTGCCTCTCCTCACTGTTCCATTTTTACAGCACATTACCCTTGCCACCAGCCACCCTTTTTCCCTA